>NC_138858.1:26950800-26990800 GCF_965183815.1 Platalea leucorodia | reverse complement strand
TCCTGGGTTAAGCAAATTGAGCAAGCTCAGCAAAAGGTTGGACTAGCATCAGAGACCAGAGAGGGGGAGAGGGAAATGAGACCTCCGAATTGAGGATGACATTGATTTCTCAAGGGACTTCACTCCTAGTCTGTTTAGGGTGCAGAGCTGCAAGTGGTTTAGACTGTTCGAACTTCCGGCTGCTGCTGAAAGAGCCCCAAATGCCTCTCCTTTCTCCCTCTCCAAAGGCATATATGTTCCTGCCCTAGTCCTTATACATCAGCATCATCTCCTGTAGTTGCATCATTAGCAGTAGAAAGCAGATCTACCTCTCTGATCATAGGAAGGGGACACAGTTTATCTGAAGGTTGACAGATGAAAAAAGTATGCACAACATGAGTTTTCCAAATGCATAATGAAATTAAGATCCCCTGTACTAGGTAGACAAAAATTCCACCTTCCTAAGCCACAGTCACATGCAGGAACCACTACTGGATGTCTAGAATAAAAATGGTAAAATGGTACAAGGACAGAGCAAGCACACACTACTACTCTTGATGTGTTTCCCCCAACCTCCAGCAATTGCCAACAAATGAGGCTCTGCATGAGCTAGAATGACACCTATGTGCTTAAGCCACCAAATAAAGATGGCTCTCCAGCATTAGGAAAATCAACACAAGAAACACTTGCCTGGCTGGACTGAGCAAGCTCAGTGGAGCTCTGAAGAAGACAACAGGGAATTTCTCAATTTTGCTATTCAATAGCTTCACTGTTGAAAGGACATGCATCTCTTCAAAACTAATGTTACTATTAACCATGTTTGCTAATGCCATGGATTCAGCTTAAGCACAGAGAAAACCCAAAGCTGACAGCATGTATTGACTAGATAATTAATATCTATGCTGACTTAGTTCAAACCTAAAAATCCATAATAGTGTAACTATATAGGATACAGCTTTTTTTTTTGTTATAGTATAATAAATTCCATGTATTAACAGTATGCACAATTATAACACAAGTAATTCAACAACTGCAGTAACACTGGCACTGTTGTAATCACTGCCTTCAGAGCTTAAAATATCAGGTCCCAAATCTGCAAATTACTTATGCACATTCTTGGGTTCACTGATGCTACATAAGCACATGTGCATTACAGACTGGGGCCTATGAGGAAAAGTCAAGGAAGGAAGGAGGAAAGAAACGCAATGCTTGACACAGTTATCATGAACTACCACGTTTTCTTAGCCATGAGTGACTACTTTCTGAGTTGGACAGATCTCAAGTTTACGCGTTCATTTTCTTGATAGTGACAAAATCATCATTAAAAGATAAACTTTCCCTTTTAAGAGTCAAAATATAACTACATGCAAGTATATGCACTATTTTTAGCCCCTCCTGCACCTACTGCTTACAGAACTGAGTTACCGTGACATTTCAGGTTAACTTTGCAAGCTTCGCTTTTGTCAGGGATTACTACTGTGAAGACTTAGGAAAATCAGTTACAGGTTAAAAATTACTTGGTTTTAACATTTTTATAGCATCTCTGTACTAGAGATTTCTCTGAATCTCCAGGGCTTCTGTCCTTGCCTCTCAACACAGTTATCTCCCAGCTCTCGCAATACATTTCTACAGATTTTTTTTAAATCCTTGCCATAGCAACAACTGAAGTTCCCCTTTTGCCCCGCTGAGAAAGTCTGCCTGGCTAGGGCATCCCTGAATGCCAGCAGGCCATGGGAGCATAGAGGGGGGCAGGGGAATGGAAGAATCCAATAGATGCAACAAGGATGAAAGCTCTTAAGTTACAGACTACTCAAAAAGCAGAAGATGCTGGCTGGGGATGAAGATTTTGCTGAGGTACTGCAAGAAGCAACTTGGATGGTCCAGGGCAAAGAAGAAAAGAGCTACTCCATCAAGAGAGCTGAAAGAGCATTTCTGATGGGCTGAAGACAAGAGTTGGAGAGAAGTGAAAAGTTTATCAGCCCATCCCAAAGAGGTTCTGTAGCGGCAAAAATTCCAGGAGAGAATGGCATGGAATGGAATGGGACAGAAGCTGAAAAGTTGTAAACGCTAAGGAGCCCGAGAACTTCACTTCTAGAGAAGGAAGAACAAGAAATGGGGTCTCTGTTGTGGTAATAACTGGGGTTACCACAGATCTCCACTTCATTTTCCCTTCTATAACCCAGTTCTCATCTTCAGTCAAGACCTTTGTTTTGGAGAAAAGGCATAGAATCTACTTCCTCCCCCCCCGCCCCCTCCCCCCAACTGGAGATAACGAACTAGAAGTGTTACAGTACTGAGCAAAATTAAATAGACATACAGTCATATTACGTCTGTAGGCAATTCACAATGCACCAGGAGAGAGACTTAATATAGTTTAAAGAAAATATGATGGACCTCCTGATCCTGAATGAGATTTCCACCTATATGATACACATAATTTAATAATACTTAACTCAAAGTCAAACCAGGATGGATTATGGTTGTTAGTGCAGTTGTAACTCAGTCTCTGTATACAAAGCACTACCATAAATTTAGTAACTTTTTTTAGTTTTTCCATAGATCCACATTCTAATTCAGCACACAAAACGATTGTGTTATCCACATAGGTGAATATGTGGTTTCATGCCATGGGTAAGAACGCCATGTACAAAACCAAGACAACAGTACTACATGTATGCATAATGGCACCAAACTAGGGTAGCCAAGCAACTGTAACGCCTGTATTTCCAAACTTTTAAAAGACTGCTTAAACAATTTAAGGTTGCAAAGCCACAGTTTTGCACATGTTCTTGCCCAAATAAAAAACATTCTATGGTGATAAACCTGGTGTGCAACAGTTTTGTCAATTAAAATGATGACATCAATAGATTACTATGGTCAGCATGGACATGCACAAGACAGTTCTGCCTCAGGGGGCAGAAGATAATTGTAAACACAAAAACATCGAGATGCCAGAATCATGCATTTCACCAGAGGCTTTTATTCTTTTTTTAGAAGAGGTACTGGGATGGAAGAAAGAATGCAAAGGAGGCAATCTGTTAAAGATCTTACCATTACTAGTTTGAATTTGTGAGATACTTCCAAAAAGGAACGAGTGTTTAGGTCTGCTCAAAAGGTAAAACAAACGAAAGCAAAACCATTAGGAAAAAACAAAACAACAACAACACACCATGCAATTTTCACAGCAGCCACCCTGCTCTTCTCACAGCTTTTTAAGATACATGTGGGTACTGTTTGGTATTCCTGAAGTTTAAAAGAAAGCATGCATTGAAAAACACAGGGAAATAGGAACCCCTTCAAGTAAGTAGTTTTGTTTCTGGAAACTAGAGTCAACTTGCAATCACCCTTCAACTCATTATCTGGGTTGGTGACTAGTATGCAACAGCTGTTAACTCAGTCAGCACTATGTAAATGCAAGTGCGCTCTTTTCTTAGTCAGTTCACATAAAGCAGTTTCTATGTGGGACAGAGTTAATAAGTCTAAAAGACCAAAGCTGCCTTCAAATGCAGGGCCAACTTAGGACTTCCTGTATCTGATCCTGATGCCAGGAGCGCTACAGAAGTTACTTAAGACATATCTAAGTAGCTCTGGACCACAACAACCACATTTGGCTAGCATTGAACCCAAGTTTAAGAGTCCAGGACCAAGCTGGTGACAACCCCAGACAACAGACGCACAATGCTCCTGCACCCCAAGAAGGGTTATTTAATTTGGATAGACTTATCTGTATCCAACAGTGCATACAATATATTCACCCTCCTGAATCCCTGAGCTCTTGGACATGCAACGTAAACACATTAAATTGCTTTATCATGCTGACTCAGTATAGCTGAGCAGCTCTGGAGATCACTCCTCAATACCTGTATAAGATATCCCAGCCCTTCCCATTAATTGATCTAACAAGCAGCTGTTGCATACAATCTTCTAATCATAATGAGAATAAAGAAAGGAGACTTGAGTTTCTTATCAATATATTGATGCTAAGAGTCAGAGCTACTGCCTATAGCTAATGGGAAACAAGCAAGAAAGTTACCATAACTCATATGGTGGACAGTAGATTGAGAAAATTTGTGATTTACACCAGAAATAGAAAATTTCTTGAGTAACCAAGAAAATGAACTAGTTTTGTGCTTGAATTAGCAAGAGTCATCATACAGCAAAAGGAATGTCTGCATTCTCTGCAATACTTCATACTTCACTTGCACAAGATGTATCCCAAACTCATCAGTAAAATGATTCCATTTAAAAGAACTGTTTGAATTTATATTTAAAAATAGACCGATGGTTTTGTGTAACTTGCAGAACTTTCTGTGCTTGGGGTGGGGTGGAATCACAGTGTAAATTGCTTGGCAATATGATATTTTACAAAGAGAAAAAACAGTATCAACACCAGTGCAACAGGCAAAAGAACCATCTTAGGAAGATTCCACAGTTTTAGAAAGGTGGTTTTAAAAAAGAGCCGCTTCACAAAAATCAATACACTTTCCCCATAGGTTCAGGATGTAAAATTCTATAATCAAGGCTTGTAGATTTGTAATTATGGTATGTCAGCCACATTTAAACAAGAGTGTTAAAAGATTGTTAAAGTTAAACTAACACAATTGCAATGTGAATTGTCTTAGTCTCATTCTAATCTACTGGTGTCACTTCCACTTAATCAGATGGAAACTATGGGCAAATGTCAGTGCTATTTTCACATGACCCAACTTACTTTGTTTGCAGTAGTTTTTAAAATCATTGCCAATCTGAAATGAGAATAAGATATTTTTTAAAGTGTTTTTTCTTATCAACTCCTTCACTATCCAGCAGGTTGTCTGAGTTTGGATTTACTGAGAGTAAGACTATTTTGAAGTGATTAAGACAGAAGTATTGCTTGTTAGGACATAAGCCACAAATACAGCAAACATTATTATTCATGATCATCAAATCTCCTTTTTTTGAATGACAAGCTAATGAAAGTATGCAATCACCAAGAGCCTGGCTATCAGATTTGTCCAAAAAAGCAAAAGGTTCTCCCCATTCCTAGTTTACATTTCTTTCACTGATACACAGCAATGTAAGAAACATGAAAGCAAGTAAAGTACCCATGACCTACAATATATAGTATCTTGAGAGGGGCACACAAAGAATTGATGCTATACAGCTAAAAAAAAAAAAAATCCCAAAGCAGAACAGCTGCTTTGTTCTTAGTTTGGAAAAAAGAGATAAGTCAGGTAATTAGTAAGAGAAAATGTGCTACAGCAGATGATTAAAAAAGAGACAAGTGAAATGTCAAAAAAGTTCAATACATCCTAACAGTTCTTGACCCATATCTTTTTTGATATGTTCTTATAACCTCAGCATTGAATGTGCTTGAAAAGCAGTATTACAAGCTAAATTTAATGCACTGTTCTAAACTGCAAACAGAAAAAACTAAGGAAAATTAACTGTTCAGTCAGTCACTTTATGGCATGTTTAATAAGCCTCTATGTAAGTCTTCTCACACACTAGGAATAAATACCTATATAGTTGTTCTAGTCCAAAATAAGAGGACAATGTTAATGTTCGTAAGTTGACTCAAGTCACATGCATGCCCACTGTAGTAGAGAGTACGTAACTAGGCTTCTAGTTGGAGAAGGAAGGGTGGAGTGGGACAGAGACATATGTCTTCTTGTATCTGCATGCAGCCATCACAGAAGCGGGAGCTACTGCTGTATCATCTCCCCTGCAGGGTGTGTAAGATAACATTCCTTTTCTCCTTTTTTTTAAGTTACATTCACTAACAGTAGGCCAGCTGCTGCAGAGTAATTGTAGATGTGCATATTGTTACCATGCAACAAACACAAGCTAAGTTTACTTGCTTATTCAGCCAGCCATTCTCCAAAAGCAAATCTGAATCCCGCCAACTGCATTTGTATCACTTCCCCGAATGTTTTCACCCCTTTCTTTGTACTAGCCCTGAAATGTGTACAGTTGTGTGGTGAGCTGGTCCAGGTAAGCCTCATCCTTCAAAATAACTTTTTTTTCTTTTTAGTCCTGGTTATTTTTCAGTGGATCAGCTCCCTGGAATATACAGATGGGTGGCCACCTAAGTCCTTGTGTAGGGCTCAAAGGAGGAGGCTGTAGCACAGCCCCTCAGATTTAGATTAGCTTAAGCCACCATGCACCAACATCAAGCCTTCTCCTGCCACAAGTGGGAATTGTTTCAGCTCAGAGGAATGCCCACCTATACAGTACCTCTGAAACATACTGTAACTTATTACGCATTGTTTTTGAGAGCCCACAGGATTTGTATTAGGCTCACAAAATAGTTCTCAGGAATAGTCAGACTTTGCCCCTGGACTTGTCTTGGTCAGCCTAGAGGTTTTTTTTTTTTTTTTTTTTACTTGTTTAACTGTAAGCACTACTATGACTAGGTGACAACTACCTGCTTTGTTTTAATTTTTGCTCAGCTTTGTACAATCATGTGGTATAACACTATTGTATTGATTTTTGTTACTAACAAAAATGACCTATCTCTAACTTAGAAAAAAAAGCATCATAAAAGACCAAATCTGATGAGAGCAGGAGATTGGGACAATCATAGAGCCCTTGAAAACACAGGCACAGGGAGATGCTGAAATGCCCCAGTGCTATAACAACTCACCAACATTGGTCAAATATTGGTCAAAGGAATGCAACCCTGAGAGATGGTTAAAATCAGTTTTAGGATAACAAAGAAAAACTATTCAACAGATGTAAAACACACCATATGCAGTAAATTCAGATTAAATGCAGAGTGCAAAACGATGAAGAAAAACTAAGATGTGGATTTTTTTATATGTATTTCTATATGCAGATTCCAAGAAGTACAAAACAATCAACATCGTACTCCTCTCAACAAAGGATTTGGGATGCTGAGGACTTGCTTGAATTTGTCCACACCCCACTACCAAACTGAGCCAGCGGCCCTAGGACCCAGAGGGCCAGCAAAAAGGTGAGTATAACATCAGGGGAAGGGTGCTATTAGAAATGAAGTAGAAACATTAGACACTTTGTGTATGTTAATTTTGACTGTATATAATTTGAACTGTGTTAGTATCATTGTAGTATCATTGTAATTGAACAAATATCCAGTCGGAATTTAAGCAACCTACTCTGTAACTTGGATGCAACAAGCTTGGAATGAAATCAAAACCAGCATCCACAGATTTCCATAAATCAAGTGAACAAACAGAAGAGTCACACTAAGCGGTAAAGAAACTGTTCACACAGGACAACAAACACTACTAAATTTTAATCTCTTGTTCTCAACTCTCTTAGACTCACTTAAACTGCAGAAGCAGAGAAATGGAGAAAAAGAACATGCAAGCTAATCTCAGAGCTAGTAGCAGTACAGACAGTGGCATACAGACACTGAGCTATCTCCACATGCAGGTAACTGCATAACCACGCTGGCATCATTAGGCCACTTCCAGGTCCAAGGGGACATAGCCACATGGTACAGCATTCACCACATGAACGTGCAGGCCTGCACCAGCTCTGCTGGGGCCTCCACACGGTTGTTCGTTGCCTAGTAAAGACTTTCCTCTCACTGTTTCACAGTCTATGAACATGAGGAAGAAGCTTGTTCAGGTAACTTTTGTGATGATTTATCATTAAGCAAGAGTCACCTCAAATGCTATTCAGTATTACCACACAGTTCTCCCAGTAAAACTATCAAAGAGCAGCAATAAGCCAGTAGTGAAACTTCTACAAATTCTACAAAAGTAAAATTATGTCTTATAAGATACAACAGCTTTCTCAAAAGTCTCTAGACAAATAAATTATACTTGTAGCTAACAAAAATAATACACAGACTGAAAAAATGTTAACCTAAGTAATTCTAGTTTTCCCATACCTATAAAAACCAGCAAAAACCACCATTGGCTTAAAAATGCACAGAGGACATTGACATTGTTCCTGTCCAGCAACGCCAGTAACCATAACACAGGCCATGAAAGGCACACAAAGCAAAATGCAATCACCAAGCCACTCAAAAAGACCACACTAAAGCTTTCTAGCTTAAAAATAACACACGAGTTTGTGATTTGCAGGCCCTGCACAGTGACAGGAAACAGGACCTTCCAATCATATAATCAATTTCTTGCTTGCAGCAGTACTTGAGAACTGCTCCCCATTTGGAGCCTAGGAACTCAAAAGTGCCTTTATCTAGCATGAACAGAGTGATAAATCTGTATGCATTTTACTTTTCTAGTCTTCAAGTCCAATCTTTCAAAGCTAATCAGGTATTAGAGGGTGTGCCCATTTTACTCCTAGTCTTTCACTAACTGAAATTAGATCAGTTATAATACAAAGTTGATTGTGTGAAACTGGACTATTTAACATCCTGATCTGGTACACATACTGAGCCAGAGCAGTCTTTGTAGGGTGTAGCTTTAATAAACCCCACTGTGAACAAATATTTAATGTCAAAGCCTTGCATTTACAGCCATAATAAGAGGGAGTCAGACAGATAAACCACAACTTTTCTTAAAGATTAAGACTGTGTTAAAACTAAGCAAAATCGAGAGTCAGGTGATGAATCTACCATCGGTTTTGCAATGTGAACTTTCGAATCAGAAATAACCCATTTAACAGTTGTTTTGATTAAATATGTAAGACTTCATGCCTCCACAACGCATCCGGCGAGACTGCCCTGCACGCTGACGGGGCAGCGTGACTCCCCTCGCCTCCCGAAATCACTAAGGAAACAGAACAAGGTCCCCGTTTAACCGTCCTCTCGGGAATGAAAGGCCTGTTCCTGACGACGGCGCGCCAGAAGCCCGCAGCCATGGCAGAACTTGTGCCAGGGCCGCCCGCTGGCACACCCCGGCGGCCCCACCCAGCGCCACCACACCGCCACCAGCTCCCCGGCCCCGCAGCAGCCACGGCCGGCCACCCACGAAGCCCCGCCGGCAGCTCCTCCGCCCGGCCCGGCGGAGTCCCCGGGGACCGCGGCGGGACCCCCTCCCCGCTCAGGACGGTGGGGGCTGCCCGCAGAGCCCGCAGCAGGGCCGAGCCCGCTCTCGGCTCGCTCCCTCAGGACCGCCCGCGGCCTCCCCCAACGGCTCCCAACGGCTCCCAACGGCCAAGGCGCGCGCCTGACTCCCCGAGCGGCGGGGCGGAGGCCGCGGCGTCCGTCCCCCACCCGCGCACTCACCGCCTCACGACGCCGGTCTTGATCTTGATCTGCCTGAGGCGCGGGTCGGCCATGGCGGGGCTGGCGGGGCAGCGGCGCCGGTGCGGAGGGGGCGGCGCAGCGTCGTGACTGCGCAGCCCGACCCCGCGCATGCGCCGCGCCGCCAGCCTGGGCGGCACCACCGGCAGCGGGGGCGGGGCCTCCCGCTTCCCCCCTCTCCCCCCAGCGCCGCGGCCCAGTGGAGGCGTCCGGGCTGCGGGATGGCGCCGTCCCCATAGCGACCGGCGGGGCCGGGCGCGGAGCGGCCTACGCGGGGCCGCGGCGTCCTTCGAGCCGGCAAGGGTCGTTCACCGTTTGTTCACAAGCAGACAAGCAAAAACACTGCGAGTCCACCCTCAGATGCAGCCACAGGAGTTGTTCTGCGGTAGCGTGACTGGTACCGTGATGGTGCCGGGGGTGGGGTGTGACGGTACCCCCTGCTCCCGACCCCTGGTGATGTGGTTAGCATAACTAGCACTGTTTTATAGGGCAAGCAGCTGTTCTCTGGGTCCGAGTGGGTCACGCATTTGTTCCCTTTCCCCTCCTTTTCAGGCCCTGAAGGTCCTGTGCACCAAGCAGAGAAACCGAACAGATTTCTTCTTTCCCTCCCTGCTGGCCTCAAGGTTCCTGGGCACCAGGGCAATTACTCCCTTCCTTGCCGGCCTTGAAGGTCGCAGGTCCCTGGCCAGCCCGGTGCTGTTGGTGACCCCGCCGCCAAACAGGGAAGCGGAACAGCACCCAGAGCACTGTCTGGAAAACCAAGCAGTTACAAGCCCCAAGGATGAACTTGGAGCAGAGCTGCTGCTGGGCAGTGAGACCGGGACCCCCCCGGTGGCCAGGGACACCTCCACCATCGTCTGCTGCCTCCGAGGACTGAAGGAGTGACTTGTATTCTTTATATCATTTTGAGCCTAGATTATGATTGTTATCTTGTTAGAGCAAACCACGCGTTAAGATCCAACCCAAACTGCAGAGGGTCCAGGTGATTAGAAACCATAACTTAAGTTGTGTTATAAAATTCTGTATTACATTACTTATTAATTGTACTACACTGATTCTGCTTGGAGACATCTTGTGCCATTCTAATAATAAATTCTGTGCTATAGTAATCATAAAATCCTGTTAAGAAAATAACACTTGAATTGTAACTACAACTTGGTGCCATCACCATTCTGCCAAGGATCTCTAAAAGAAGCTGTCTGTCCCTTCAGTGTTGGGTGACTGGTAGTAACAAATAAAAAAGCAACATTATCACTGGCAGCTCAGTCCTAGAGTTATAAAAAACTAACAGTTCAAGGGCTGTTTTCTTTCCTGATTATACTTAGTTGAGGCTAACCATTTAATGGGTCAAATTCTTGAAAAAAAAACGCTTTGGGTCTGTTTGAAAGAACTTCCTCTGAATGAGCATTTAAATCAATAAGAAAGAAAAAAAATAGCTTCAATGAATAAATAAGAAAGATAAATATAGTTTTAGTGGAGTACAGTTCAAGAAGGTCTGCAGAGGCCTTTTTTTTTCCCCACATCCTTTTGTTCTGCCTTAGTTGCTTGCCCTGATTCTCGACACTGCCAGTGACCATTATCTCTTGAGAAAAGCTGGCTGCAAGGGAGGATATCGTGTTGCTTTTGGTGACGTGCCAGTTACAGGTCATTAGCCAGCAGCCATGGGAGTGCGGCTGGTACCATCACGCCCTATTCAGACATGGCATAGGGAGGGCCAAGATCACTCAAGTCCACGGAGTTGTGTCTTATCTGCAGTGGAGGATGAACGTGACCCCCGTTACAGAGCCCAGCAAGCCTCCCTGGGGACCTGTGATCTGTGCCAGCCCAAACACAGCCTTGGCTCAGCAGGTTGTCTCTGCAGGGAGATGCAGGTCTCGAAATCAACAGCCAGTATAACCCCATGAACGACTATGACCTGGAGAGTTCACAGATCTGTTATGTATTTGATACACAAACCTGCCATCACCCGTGCAGGAGGAGGAGGGAGGAGAGCAGCATTCTGGCAGGCACGAGGGAAAATGCAGACCCTTACTTCGACAGAAAATCAAATCATATTAATCTGGCTTTAGAAAGCTGTATCAAGTCATGCTGGGGCTGAAGCTGTTCTCTAAACAATTCCAAGGGAGTGTGATTATGCTACATACACTTTGAAAATACAGACCACTGCAAGGAAAGCTGCATTACCGCCGTGCACCTGCACATCAATTATTTTTAAAAAAATAGTCTTTGATGTCATTTCTATATTTGACATAGTTGTTCCATAAGTGAGAAGGCCAACAACAAATAACAGTACGAAAATTAAAATTGCCTAGGAGCAGCAATATTAAGAAAAGTAACTCATGTTTCCAAGTGCTACAAATATTTTATTTCTAGCCCTGAAGCATTAACTCGCATCACTGACAGCGTTTAGGCCCAGCTACTGAAGTTTAGAAGTAGAATGCAATTGTTTTCTTACAGCTAATTCAGATAACTAAACAGATGATAATATACCAAATCTGAGTTCATATTTGAGCACATATGATGATAACTTGAAAAAAGTGTTACTGGTGGATGCTGAAGTATATTGTAAAATGTGTCTAAAAGCATAATCTACTTTATTATTAATACACTTTTGTATTAGTACCTGAAAATTATAAATTAACACTTCAAAAAATAGTAATTTTGTTTCTAAAGATCTGGATATCCAGGAAAGTATGAATAATGCTTTCCAGGACAGACACTCCTTTTTTAATTAAAGCAGTATTTTATTTTTTCCAGAATTCCTTTGAAACAATTTCTAGCCTAGTCAGTCGTAGATACGTTTCCATGTGAATTATTGATGTTACATACAGAGTTGAATGTTATGAAGATTGTGAGTTCTGTTGTACCTTTTGGGTGGTACAGAAACTGCTGATTCTTCAATGAATTTTGGCAGCATTCTGCTTGTGTTGCATCTGGTTGAAGGTTTTTCATAAGATCTATTAGCCTTAAGTCATTATGTGCACACTGGTCCATAGAGGCAGGTGCCTAAACATAATTTGCTGATGCTTTAGCTATGCTGGCATATGGAGCAAGTCATTCTGTAAGTGGGACCCTTAAATGTATCTACATATTCCCCTGTATTGCTCCTTCCCAGCATCTCATGTACAGCTGCAGCTGCTGTGAATATGACTTCCTCTCCTCTGACCAGTGTCACCTGGTCATCTCAGCTTTCATTTGGCTCCACAAAAGGAATATTTCCAAGACAGTTTGTTACATGTTTTGCACAAATTTGCTTGAGCAGATGTAATTGTCACTGCCAATGTACTATGCCTTCTGTCTAAAAAATCTGGCTAAGTCTTGTTTATTTCTTCTGGATAAGAGCACACGTAGTGATTACTGCTCATTCCCATTTCACTTAAGAACGAAGGACTGGAAGCAGCTAATCAGCTTGATGAGCTTAGATCTCTGCATACATAAACAACTATGTAATAGATGTTTAATCTGAAATGTTCACAGTGCACCCAATTCACATGCGAGGGAGCACACCAGGCTGCAAAGCATTCCCTACAACTCATAACATTCCCAGTGAAAGACCAGCTTAAGAAGTTAATGCTGCACATATGCTTCGTCACAAGAAAAGAGCAGACTCAAAAGCATTGCAGTATGCCACAAGTCCCTCTGATATTAGCAATTCCCAGTTAATACGTCTCTCAACTATAGACTACCCTTAAGAAACACACAACTTCTAAGCTGTGCAAGTAATAAGTCTCATTAATCCTGTATTCTCATCATATCCCTTCCTCCCTTTCAAATTCGTTTCCTTGGCTTTAGTAAGGGAATTCCTGAAATAACAGGGCTGTTGCAGTGGAGCTGTTTTGTGTTATATACCACTAGTTCGTTTGGACTATAGAGCCAACATGTTTTGTCAGCTGATATAGTTCAAGTTAGAGGTGTTATGCCACTTCCACCTATGCTGCTAGCATGCCTTGCAGGAGGAGGTGCAGTCACCTCTAAAGTCCACTAAACCCCAGTGGCAGTTTCCATCATCTCGTCCATTACCAGTTGGTTTAGACAGCTTGAAAAACCCATGGCCATAGCTGTGCCAAATGTACATTTGCTTCAGCTGAGGACTGAGACCATTATTTTAATAAGTAAATGCTCAATGAACTTTTATACTATTTTGTTTATCCATCAAAACCATCTGTGCAGTTTTAATATAATTTCATTTTCATTTATGATAAAACAAAATGTGGAAATTATTTAGTCTTCAAATTTTATCTTTTTTGTAGGAAAAGCAAATTTCATTCAGCCTCCCTAAAGGGTATTACATAAATAAGATTAGATTTTGAATAAAAGTTAGTAGAGTCTCCTTAATTTTTTTTTATATATATTCAGCAGATAAAATTAACCTCTGTACAGCTGGCCAGCACAAAGCTAGGCACCAGAATGAATTTCCCTGGTTATGAGCATACAACATGGTATCAGTATTCCTTCTAGTGTAGATCTCTTGACCCACTTTCTTATCAGGTTATCATCACAGGTCAAGATGATCTTCCACAGATATGCCCCCCAAAACGCTTAGAGAGTTGTTCAATGCCACAAATACAGGCCACGGGGTGGGACAAGGATAAGATGGGTTGCTGTTGCAGAGTTTGTGAGACACCTACTGAACAGGGTGAATCACGTGGGAGCTGTGTTTTGTTACAGGAGAGGCTCGGTTACGTTGGGAAGTTAGGTAAAGGAGGAGGGAGACACCAGGCAGAAGCTGATAAGAGTTGGGGGCAAAGCCCATTCCCATTTCTGGCTTTGTACCTCCTCCAAACACCACCAGGATGGATGCTGATTTTATCTATGCTTCTGTGAAAAGGAAGTAGTCCACTGGGATGTGGTGGTATAAAATCAGAAGGAAAACTACTCATCTTCAGCAAAGCTATAGTGACAGTACAATTTACCCTGGGCAGAGAAGGCAGCAATGGTGATTCCTCAAATATTACACTGCTGGGGAGCACAGGTTACAAAACAGCCCTTTCATACAGTTTGAGGGTTAAACTGTGCCTATAATAAATGCTAAGCTACAATTCAAACCTCTTTAGCTAACTCCAGGCTTTTTTAAAAGCAGTTTTTCCTAGCTCAGACCAACCATTAGGTGAAGAGCTGGAAGTAGTGAGAGAAAAAGGGATTTATGTGCGTGCATCAAAAGGAGAATATATCCCTTTGCGAATTATTTCCATGGGTCCCCTACCTACAAATGAAGAGATATGTGATATAACAATTCATTGTTCTGACACATATTACAATCATGATGTGCAGTTTTTAATGCATCATGTTACATTAAGCTTAGCCCATGGTCTAACACCATGTAACATAAATTTCTGTGAAGGGAGTAACATAACACGATACTGTCTTTTAAAAGACACACACGATTTTTTCAGATCACCTACTTTTTATCCATGAATGCCCAATCCAAAAATGAAGGTGGCAGATGAAAGTGGAGTGAATGAGTATCCACAAACCAGAGTATTTATCTTGTGTAGTTTTGCTCATTGCTACCTGTAGTCAATGACTCCAGTCAATTTTTATGTTGTAATGCATGAGCAAAGTTGATGGACATATTTTTTTGTCACCCCCAGTTAGATTTTATTTGGGGTCAATCAAGGGAGACCTGACAGCCGTTAAGACTGTAAAACACACTGAGAATCCTCGCAAGTGTTTATTTCTCAATAGAGAGAGGAGCTTTGATTATGAACCTGTCACTAACGTTATTTTGGCTGCTCTCTTTTTGTCCTACCTTGGAGACAGATTTTCTGTTCTAATTGATAGTTTATTTAAAAAAAAAATCATGTAAGCGATTCTCATTGGACTGAAATAAAATTAATTATTGATTTGAGAATAACTGGATACAATAAAATCTCCAGTGAAAGATCAAATTCAAATCTGAAGCTTAAAGAACTCACAGAATAAAGCTGCATGTGATCAATCTCTTTGGGGAAAAAACAGTAGATTTTATATATTTATATATGCTTATTCATTTGCTTATTTATCTCCCGCTGAGTCATTAGAAAGATTTAGGATTTTTTAAGACTTTTTATAGAAATGTCTTTGAACTGGTCTTCAATGCCCGCTTGATTCCTAAGTTTTTAAGTTTATTTTTAATTTAATCCTTTCTGTGGTACAACACAAAGCAAAACCGTGAAACTCATGGACATCAACAGACATCTGTGTGGGTTTGACTGATCACATGCTTCAGTGCAAAGTTTAAATACCAGCAAAGGGGATGCCTCCTTTTTTGGCCACATCTGAAAACTGCAATTCTTACCAGAGACTGAACACTCAGGACAATATTCTCCAATGAAGAAGCAATCTTTGCCAGTGCTTAGCAGACAGGAACATGTTGGTAGCACACAAAGGTGGAGGACTGCAAAGTAGCTGGCACCAAATAGGCAGATCATGCTAATATCCCTTATGGTGCTGCATGTGATGTTCTGAAAGCTTCTCATGAGTCAATAAAAAAGGAAAATACTATCTGTAGACTGTAGCATCAAAATGAAGCAGTATTTAGAAAGTCTAAGGGAGATCAAAAATGTATGCTTTTAGTAGGAGAGCAATCTTTATTGACAGAGATAAACATGCTGTCATGATATAGCTTGACACTGTAAAGCAACTGGCACAAAATCACACTATGTTGTGATTAAAGTTTAGCACTGTACAGTATCAGTTTAGCACATTTTAAATAGTTTGGAAATTGGTGTGTTGTAATTGGGTAATTATCATAATATAGGAGTTTCTGGTGAGTACTTGCAGGAATCTGTTCACCAGGCCTAAGCTATTCGATATATTTATTAATCACCTGAGAGGAAGTATAAAATAATTGCTAGTAAAGCCTGCTGCTGGCACAAATGTTGTTGACTTTGTAAGTAATAAGAACAGATTAGTTATGTAAAGCAATTTGGATTGCTGGGTGAAATAAACTCATTCAAAATATATAATTTCAATGCTGAAAAAGTCAGGGTCTTACATGTAGGAGCAAAGCATATAAGTCAGACTGACAGAGTGAAAAACTGTGACTTGGAAACCAATAACTCCAGAAAAGGACTGTTGGGTTGTGATGGCTAACCAGCTGACCATGAGCCCAGCTATCATACCATGGCTGACAGAGAGCAGGTATCATCCCTTTAATATACTGACATGTCAGTGTTATGTAGGTGTCTTAATATCTAGAAATGCCAAAAGAGTGAGGCTCTGGCTGGAATAACGTGCCCAGTTCTACACTTTAAGATGGGAAAAAAGCTTGTAAGGCTCAGAAAAGATCTATGGGAGTGATACGGTACCTGGAAAACATACCCCATGCAGCAAGGTAGAAAAAGATAAGGGTATTTAGTCAGCAAAGAGAAGAAGAGATTTGGTCAATCTATAATCTACATAGAGAAGGAATTAATGATAGCAGCAGGTTCACGACCCAGGAGAAAGAATGAGCGATAGGATACAACAGCAAGCTCAAACTAGACAAAATCAGGATTGAATTAAGGGGCCAAATTTTAAGTACTGAGCAATTAACTACTGGGAAAACTACCAATGGGCAAGGGAGATGGAGGTGTTTAAGACTGGATGTTTTTCTGTAAAATATGCTTTAGCTTAACTGCAAGTTAAGGCTCAATGTAGAAATTAGCAGGTGAAATCTGTGCAGGGTTTAGGCCAGACAATCTTAGTAGTTCCCTCCATCCCTAAAAGTCTGCTTGTCAAAACACACACACCTAAACTGAGGAACCAGGCTCATGTACTGCAGACTCAGCCGCAGAATCTCAAATCCACCCACTGAGAACAAACTGTAAGACTGAAGTCCTGCTCCAAGACTATTGAGGTTTTTTTTATGGGGAAGGAGGGTGAGATAGAGGTCTCTCTACTTTTCTGTTACACACAGGGCATCGGGGTGCAGGAGATGCTAGAAATAATTACAGCAAAATGTCACACTGTAAATATTATAGCAATACTGATTTTGCTAAAATTAGCCTGATCAAACCAGTTTAATGGGATTTTCGTATTTCTAGTCTTCAGGGAGGAATGAAAACCTTTCTATTTTCAGAAATGTAATTTACTATTTTTAATATATATAAAGTTTTCAAAGTACATACTGGAGCAATCATTCCTAATCCAGCAAAAAACATGAGCATAACAGGGAGCTAAGCCCTCGAAATATCGCATACACCTGAATTATACTTTACTAGCAAGTCTATCTTGTTTAAATTAATCTGAGCCAGGATTAGCTGTCTAGTCTGTGCCTATTAGGCTTCTTTTACACTGAAGAAAAACAGACATCTCTAGAGTTCAGTTCATGCTGGTTAAGTTGGGTATCTAAAACTGTTTGGAAGATTCATCATCTACAAATGACTGAAGTTACATGAGATGAATCCCACACTGAATGCTTAAATTGAAAAGGGTACCTGCTCCCCACCCCCTGCCCTGGCCCCAGCTCAACTCTCTTTTAGTCCTGGAGATGTTTAAAGTTTGTAGGCACTACATTTCCAACATTGACCATGGGGAAAGTTCCTCTAGGCATGCCAAGAAACACCTCAGCACTGACCATACACAGCGTGCCACACCTGTGACCAGTTTAGAAATCCCAGCAAGGCTTTCTGTCCCTTCATCATCTTTTGAGTGATTATTTGCTGTTATTTTTACTCCACAGCTTAACCAAACCTGCCCTGGATTTAGAAGAACGTGAGTCAATGCACAGTTTTTCCTGCCAGGATAACATTCCTGGTGGGAGCACAGAAAATATTAGGCATGGAAAAAACTCTTTTTGTCCTGTTAGTGCTGCTTCATGTTTGCTATAATAATTCCATATGATTGAAGCAGAGAGAGGAAGAAGAAGTGCAGTGCAGCCAAGTGGTTAGGTCACCTCCCTGTGGGAAAATATTCATACGCAAAATGGTAAAACCTCAGCAGGTGGGTTAGGGAGGGCTCCCATCTCAGAAAGTCCCCACTTAACTAGTCATATGGACTCTGTCTTAGGAGACTTTCCTTGGCAGAAGAGGGAAGTCAAGCAAGGTGAAAGCTTGAACCACTGACCTACTGGGTAAAGCAGTGGCACCAATGCATTTAGGCTTTTAAAGAAAAGATGTAGCTGTCTAAATCCACTAGAGAGTTCAGGCAGGGCATCCTGAGTATAAGGCAGCACCTGAAAGTACATCAGAGAAGGCACTGAAAGGTCACATTTGAGATGGTAGATATGGTTTTCACACTGGTACTTTCTGCAGTGCCCTGCTTAAATTCTCGTTGGAGATGTGTAATGCCCCAGTGACTGTGCTGGCAGCCCAGGCATCCAGTGTTGTTGCTGGGAATTTCTAGAGCTGCTCAGAAGTTAGGCTAAACATAGATACTTATATTTATTTTAAAAATCTAGTCAAATTAAATGCATTAAAAATAAAATTGAAATCAGATGTAAAACACTGATAACCTCTACTAAAGTTTACGTTTTCCTAGTGTTATTTCAGTATATTAGAAAGATTCTCCTACTACAGTGGCTCAAATAAAGCTACTTGGGGAATTAGCAGAAAACCATTAAATTTTTAAGGTCAGCATGGGCTTTATTAAAATAATAATTATGTCTTCAAATCCAGAAATGTATTATTTTTCTTGACTTTACTGTGATGCTGATATTGGTTTTTGCACTTTTTCAAATGTTTTACTGTACAGAAAAGCCTCTGTTTTCTTTGATGTTTGTTTTAGCTGAACTAGCAGATACAGCAAATGTTTTGCCGTTTAATTAGCATTGCTCATGCAAATTCAGAAATGGATTGAAGGTTGAAAACACAGGATTATTTTCTCTTCTAGTCTATGAATAAAAAAAGTGGAGAAGATAACACGAACAAAACCCTAATGGTGAGGGGTCAGATTTCCAAAGATATTTTGGTGCCTGGAGATGGAGACAGATGACCAGTGGGAGTTTCAAAATCCCTTCTACAGATTAAATGTCTAACTCCTATTGACTTGAGGGGAAATGAGGCACTAGCCCCTATAGGCACTTCTTATAATCTCACTAGCCATTTATCTGCATGTTAGACATCTAAGTATTAGCTCTTGGAGACAGGAAATAATCTCTCAGTTCACTAAATAATGTATCCACTTTGTTCATTTAGTAATCTGGCTAGTTTTAAATACATTTCCTTTTTATAAGGAAAAAAAGCGATGCTGTATGTTTAAGACAAATACGATTAATTAAACCAATTTTATGCATTTAAATTGATTTTCAGTTTCCACCCCAATGCATTTTGATACAAACTCCAAATAAAATCATAATTTAGAAAAGTCTTTTGCCATTTTCTGAGATAATATGAATGTAAAACATAAGCATCTGAACAAATTACAGTAATTCTTGCACTCTCACTGTGTATATTTATATGATAAAATAAAAAAGACATTGAAATGTATCAAATATACATTGCAAATATGGTTGCAAATCAGCTTGTGTTAATTATTATGCCAGTTAGTGAGAATGAAGTTAATTACCAAGTACAAATGCAAAGCAAAAATAAAATCAGCTCTTTAAATCAAGGTTTTCTTCTCACTGTTTTTAATCCTGATTAAAATTGGAAGCTTAAATTACTGTGAGCAGGTAAAGACTAACAAGGATCTGTAAGATACAGCCGAGTGAAATACAGTCACAATCTCTTGAATCTGTTCTTTCCAGGATCACGAGACATGTTGCACCTTGTTCTCCCGTTTATTGACCCAGATCTATGACGATTTCTGTGCCTTAATCAATGCAAACATAACACGATGTAAGTGACCTGTTCTCTGAGTTTATTATTACCCTCAGCATATCACAGGTAACATTTGCCAGCAATAACCCATAATATTCAGAGCTTTCTCATGTCTGTGTAACACTTCCCAAGAAACAGCTGGGCCCTTTGAATGCTTGAGTTTAATTCCTTGATTTTCAGAACCCTTGACACATTCCTCCTCTATGCCTGGCTGGCAAATAAAATAAAACAAAACACTCTGCTGTTACAAAAGGGAAGAACATAGCCCAAATCTTGTACCGTCAGGTTGAAAAGGGCATATACAGGATGCAGCTTGTATGTATTAACCCTATGCTCTGCAAATGCTTTGCTTAAAACGTGCAGGGGATGAAGTAGATCAAATCATAATGCAGAATAATTGATGAAAAATAACATCCTCTTCTTTCCACTGACACTCAGGCCAAAATGTTTTATCTCTCTGTTTTCTAAATCTCGCTGCATCTTGCTGAGAAAGCTGGGAGGGGCAGGTGTGGGCAGGGAGCTAAATATTCTTATTGAGTGCATGAATAACGAGACTTGTGTGCATAACTTTTTTGTACTACTTGGAAAATTGCCTCTCACTGCATTTCTTTGAAGCTGCAAGAATAACCTTTATACCTCTAAAGGTTATAAAAGGCCTAAAGTAAACATTTAATGGAATGGAAACAATAATGTGACATCATTCCAGTAAATACAGCTTTGTGCTGTGCAGCTTGTTTTACAATAATGGTGTTACTTAGTCATTTATTGGTCTTGTGAGCAGCTGGAAGGAAAGGAAAACAAACCAAACCAAAACAGGTGCACTTAGGGGAACTGCCTTGTCTGAGAGTTGAGAAATACACTCAGTTTTACTATACAAACATATAGCTGAATATGACAGGGTTTGCTTGGCTTGATCTCCTCCATACAACTTTGGTTTTATGTATAAACGCACGAGTGTTTATTTACCCTAAACCATTTCATTAGAACCAGTGGCAGGCCCCGGCATTTGCTAATTTGTTTTATTTAATTATGAAGTCCTTGATCAGCCCCCTTTGCCCTCCAGCAATCCCTATTCCTTCTGCACAGGGGAGCCTGTGAGCCACAAAAAGGCCCTTTTGGCTTTCTCCCTGTGTTAACAGAAGAGCAAGAGGGACCTTAAAGCTGTCCTCACTGTCCAGGGTATCCATGGCCAGCAAAGAGCTGCTAGATTCTTGGCACATTCTATTAATTCTCATTTTAATTTGGTGTTGCATCACCCCGAAAGTGGAGGCAGGAGAGCCCATGGTGGCCTAGCCAAATTCTTGAAATATCTGAAAGAAGAAAGGGAGGATGGACTCTGTCCTGCACAGAAACACAGGACAGAGCAAAGCTTAAACTGCAAGTCCTCTTCACTGCCCAGCAGCCCCCAGCAGGGTAAAAAAAAAAAGTCCTCTTCTCCTAGGAAGAGCTGTTCATGCATTGGCAACCTTTCCCAAGGCTTCTGGCCAGCAGGTTTCCATACCCCTGGCCTGCCACCATGCTCAGGCGGGGGTTAGTCTGCATCACTGTAGCGGTGCTGGGATGTGAGGTGAGCTGGCTCGCAGGCCTCCTGGGGGCTTCCCTCTGGGCTCTTGGGGGTCTCTGCTTCAAGAACTAGTGTTAACTGTCGATATGCCAGTGCTGTATGTACTGAGGCAAGATCTTTCCTCCCTCGGCTCCCAGGCACCGGCTGCAGGATGTGGCACAAATGGAACATAATGGTTTCTCACTCATTTTAAGATAAGAGAGCTACAACTCAAATTTTCTCTCCCTTGTCTCGCTGGAGAGCTTATATGTTAAGAGCACTTGTACAAAGTTGCTGGAATACAAAGTATGTATTATTTATTATTTTCATGCTTCCAACAGTTTGACAGAAGACAGGAGGAGATGGCATTTGAAGGGAATATAGGAAAGAGAAGAGGTACATTAAAAGATCATGAGGAACACTTTGTCAGCTAGTTCCTGCCTGTACACTGCCTTGATTAGATGAAATGCATGTGTACATTTATTCCATACCAGAAATAAATGATGGTGATACAGAAAGGTTTTATAAGTACAACTTTGAGATAAATGAACTCAGAGGTGGAAATGTGAGCAATGATATAAACTATATGACTCACTGTCACCTGTTTTGTGTCTTCCACTTGTATTTCATGGAAAACGGCTATTGAAATGTTTTTAAAATATTTTGACAGCATTTAATTTGCAATTTTTTACCCCTCCACTGACCAGCACAAGATGTCAATGAGCACAAGTTCAGCCAAAAGGGGGATCAGTCACTGTCTTATCTGGCTCATAAAAGCTTCCTACTACAGAATAAATGTCTGAAGACTTTTTATGATTAGAAACTAATATTATGCCCCTTTGGAAAGAATTTGAAAGAGGGGAAGCACCTGCTGCACATCACTAAGTTAACTTCTTTTAAAAGTATGGATTCTTTACCTGTTCCGTTTTGGGGATCCCAAAGCAGCTAGGTGTCTTTGGGTGAGGGCTCCTTGCAAAAGGAGAGAAAAAAGAAATCAGTCTGGTAAAGCCTGAGAGATGGAAATGTAACAGCAGGCAGGCTCCTGGGGACAGATCCTTCTTTGGTGTAAATTGCCATAGCTCTCCTGGAGTTATGACAATTTAGACCAGCAAAGAGCTCCCCTTTGAGCTCTATACTTGTCCTTTTGGGAATTAGACTAGACCATTTCAACACATATATTGGAGGAGATGTACAATCTTTGCTTCTATTTATAAAGTGTAAAAAGAGGCAATCTCTTCAAATTGTGGGAGTTTATCTTGAAGTTTATATGATATTCTTTCATAAATTGCTGTTGTAGCAAGAGATTGAAGCCATTTATCAGCAGGTATTGGAGATGTTACAATGATGCATTATGATACATTTAGCTACCAATATTTAGCTATCAATATGATACATTTATCATCAATATCTAGCCAATACTACCAATGATTTAGCAGGAGAGGTTAGATGAAAATACTCTGATGTATCATTAGGGAGACAGTGTGTCTGGAATGAAAGATTCCAGTATCATTTATATTTCTTGTGTTACTATGTCCCAAAATTGCATCACTGCAGACCAGGGGGATTTTTTAGAGTGTGTCTTCCCGTTACAAGTAGGTGGTTTTGCCTCCTTACACAGAAGTCTGGACAGCTCTGAGTCCTCAAATTACAAACATCCAGGTGACAGATTTTGGCATAGATGTTTGCAGATGATGAAACTCACAATCTAACTTAAAAGAATGTGGTTTGAGTACAAACAGCCGATTTTATTACTGCTTAACTGCTTGTGTTACTAATCATAGTCACACAAAGGGAGCTAAATGCTGCAGGTTTGCGTTTTGGGGATTTTGCTTGTTTTTACCAAAAAATTTGCAAAAATATCAATGACCATAAAACCAAGTTAGTAAAGAAATTAACACCCCAAATCCTGAGTATAAAGCACAGGATGGGAAGAGGTGCCTGAACAGATGTCTGAGTATGTTGGGTAAATTGGACTTGTGAAGGCTGCCTGTCATCCAAGCAGTCATTTATTCTGCAAGTCAGTGGTGATCCAGTGGAAGTGCAATGTTATAGAATCACAGAATGGTTTGGGTTGGAAGGGACCTCTAGAGGTCATCTAGTCCAATCTCCCTGCAATGAGCAGGGACGTCTTCAACTAGATCAGGTTGCTCAAAGCCCAGTCCAGCCTGACCTTGAATGTTTTCAGGGATGGGGCATGTGCCCTTCCAAATCCTCTTTCATGTTTTTCATGGCATTTCAGCTCATGGGTGAGTAGGAAGCCATTAAGGATAGCTAGCTATCCATGAGCTTGTCATTTTGTAACTGAGTATTAGATAGCAAAAAGTAGGCAGGCACGGGAAGAAGCTGCAAATAGCACTCCTGAGCTCTGGAAATAAACCCTTCAGTTTAGCAAGAACAGTCACAGTGTCCTGGTTTCAGCTGGGATAGAGTTAATTTTCTTCCTAGTAGCTGGTATAGTACTGTGTTTTGGATTTAGGATGAGAATAATGTTGATAACACACTGATGTTTTAGTTGTTGCTAAGTAGTGCTTACACTAGTCAGGACTTTTCAGCTTCCCATGCTCTGCCAGGTGCACAAGAAGCTGGGAGGGGGCACAGCCAGGGGGGCTGACCCAGACTGGTCACAGGGCTATGCCATACCATATGATGTCATGCACAGTATATAAACTGGGGGAGTTGGCTGGGGAACAGCAATCACTGCTCAGGGATGGGATGGCCATTGGTCAGCGGATGGTGAGTAATTGCATTATGCATCACTTGTTTTGTATATTCTTTTATAATTGTTATTATTAATATTATTTTCTCTTCCTCTGCTGTCCTATTAAACTCTATCTCAACCCACAAGTTTTACTTTTTTTTCCAGATTCTCACCCCACCAGTGGGGGGGAGGGTGAGCAAGCAGCTGTGTGGTGCTTAGCTACCAGCTGGGGTTAAATCACAACACACAGGAAGAAATAGCAAATGAAGTCTCAACACTGTGTAGACACACTGAGACCACAGCAGGTTACGTGGCAGTTGGTCCAGCTGAGGCCTGCTGAAGACAGTAAGAACATTCTTGTTCATATATATTAATGCTTATCCATAATAGTAATTCAGAAAACATCAACTCAACAAGATCACACATCACCATGATTCCCAGAACAGCAACTCTGAAATGGTTTTTCCTATAAAGTATTTTCAATTAATCGTGCTAAGGAGAAGAGAAAGTGTTTTCACTGAGTTTATTCAGAGTCCTCCAAAATGCTGGTTTACTCCCAAAGTCTCTGAGTGCCTCACTTTGATTACGTGCAGCTTTATTAAAGAACAACATATTGACAGTAACTTTCTGTGGTGATGAAAGCTATTCAGACACACAAGTCTCAAAAAGACTATGAAAATCTCAGAATAACCTGACAAAACTAGCTGAATAAGCAACGTGAAAGTTGATGAAATAAAATGTAAAAGTATAAGGAGGAAGCATCCTTGTATGTAGTTCAGTGAAGTTCTAAACTCTAAAATGGCTGTGCTCGACAGAAGCAGGTGAGGTGTTTGGATGTATCTGAAATTGGATGATAATAAGGCAGAAAATAAAATGTCATCATATTTTATGGCATTATAAATACTTTACCTCCTCTGGAATACTGTGCTCTGTTCTGCTTACCGAACCTAAAAGGGGTGTTTGCAGAATTAGGCTATGTCTGTACTGCACCAGACAAATGGGCAGAAGACAGCCCAGAGTACTCCCCGTTGAGCTCCACCTATCCATGTTGCTGTATCTGTAATGTTAAAATGACAACTCATGTGCTAACAGCCTACCTATACAATCTGCACCTGGGGTACAGAAGACTGGATCAGGGACCACAGCAGGGGATTACCTGAGCCAGGTAATACCACTGTGCTGGGATGTGTGGCAGTGGGCCAGGCTGAGCCCTCTGTGTTCACCACATTGAAGGTAGGATGGGCTGCAGCTGAACCTCAGCACGTGTCCTTACCAAAGTCCAATCTTACGTCCAAACAATGGAAAGGTGAAGTAGGTTGGACTCAAGCTCAAGGTTGGACATGGGATCAACATGCAGTATTGGAATGGCCCCAGAAGACCTGGAGAATGAAAATTGTTAGGAGGGAATGGAGACAGAATGGAAAAACTTACATGCAGAGAAAAGCTCAAGGGATTTAGATTTATTTTTTATGAAAAAGGATGCCAATAATAGAGGATGTGATAAAAATATTTAAAATAACAAATAGCCTGTATAAGACACTTTCTGTCTTACAACCCAAGTGCCATAGGACAGTGAGATGAGAAGACAGCAAATTCAAAATGGTGGAAGGTTTGTTTTCACCTGACAATTAGCTAAACAGTCAAAGTCACTGGATAGCAGTGAAAGCAAGAACAGCAGTATTCAGAAGAAGCATTAGCCTCTGCCGTGAAAAACTGAATGCTATGTGTTAATGCCAAGGAGTTTCGGAAGAGACTTAAAGGTTGAGCTTTGAGGATTAAGCTAGTCTCCAGATACCAAGAGTTAATCCAGGAATTACTTTCATGTGAGACACATGAGCCACCGTCTTCTTCCTGTTCATACTACCTTCTGAAGCAGATGCCGCTATGGAGAGGGGACCCCGGCTGTCATGGTTTAACCCCAGCCAGCAACTAAGCACCACGCAGCCGCTCGCTCACTCCCCACCAGTGGGATGGGGGAGAGAATCAGAAGGGTAAAAGGGAGGAAACTCGTGGGTTGAGATAAGAACAGTTTAATAATTGAAGTAAAATAAATTAGAACAGTTAAATAAGCAAAGCAAAAACCGTGCACGCAAACAAAACAAAACAAGGAATTCATTCACTACTTCCCATTGGCAGGCAGGTGTTCAGCCATCCCCAGGAAAGCAGGGCTCCATCACGCGTAACGGTTACTTGGGAAGACAAACGCCATCATGCCCAATGTCCCCCTCCTTCCTCCTTCTTCCCCCAGCTTATATACTGAGCATGACGTCATATGGTATGGAATAGCCCTTGGGCCAGTCTGGGCCAGCCCTCCCCCCGGCTGTGCCCCCTCCCAGCTTCTTGTGCCCCCGGCAGAGCAGGGGAAGCTGAAAAGTCCTTGACCAGTGTGAGCGCCACTTAGCACCTATTTAGAGAGAGCTTAGCACTACTTAGCAAGAACCAAAGCATCAGTGTATCATCGACATTGTTCTCATCCTAAACCCAAAACACAGCCCCATACCGGCTACCAAGACGAAAATTAACTCTATCCCAGCTGAAACCAGGACACCGGCCTAGAACAATGTTAATGATGATAATAATTGCAGTGCTTGTCTCCTAGTTTAAAAAGACATGTATTTAAAATATTGGAAAGGAGTGCTAGTTTAGTGCTGATTTAGAAACAGAGGACAAATCGTGGTAGCTAACATTATCAGTCCTGAAGAAAAGTGACTAGAAGGAGGTTTAATCATGATTTATTATGTGTACTTGCTAAGTATCAGTATTAGGTGCAACACCAGTTCACCTCAAAGTGTGTGGCCATGGATAAGCCCGTGACAGAGCAGGTACTCCCCTGGAGGGACTGCAGCCATGGGTAAGACCATGTTGGAGCAGGTTTACTTCTGAAAGGACTGTGGCTGTGGGCAAGGCCATGCTGGAGCAGGTATATCTCTGAAGGCATTGTGGCCCATGGCAAAAGCCATGCTGGAACTGGTGCACCTCAAAGTGACGGTGAATAAGTCTATGCCACAGCAGGTATACCCCTGGAGAGACTGTGGCATATAAATAAGGCTTCACTTGGAGCAGGTATACCCCTAAGGGACTGCAGTCTGTGGATAAGTCCAAGCTGGAGCAGGGGCAAGGGAAGAAGTTCATTGCAATGTTAAACCCAATGGTCTGGCCCAAAGGGACCAGGGGTGGAGATTGTAATGGAAATACCTTTAAATTGTTGTAACCCGGGATCTGAGTTGCATGTTATAGGAATTACTATAGCAGGAACCACCTTAACCAATGGAGGAGAAGCCTTACAAGAAGCAGTGCAAGTGCAGGAGTGACCCGACCTGAGCTGGCTTTGGTGCCCAGTAACTCCATGCAACACACCACCTCTCCTGTCCTGAGTGACCACCATAACAAATGGACCCCAAAGTCATGGACTAAATGAACTCAATGAACATTTTGTGGACATTTTAAAGACATTTTACAGACATTTTGTAGGGGTGGTCCATAGACTAAAGGAATGATATCTGTGTATTCTGTCAAAGGATGGGAAGGGGGGTGCTGGTTAATGGGGATGTATTGGAGAGTGTGGGACCTGAGCATGACATAAATAGTATGGAAAAAGAGGTGGAGAATGTGCTGGTTTTGACTGGGTTAGAGTTAATTTTCTTCATAGTAGCTAGTATGGGGCTATGTTTTGGATTTGGGATGAGAACAGTGTTGATAATACAGAGATGTTTTCATTATTGCTGAGCAGTGCTTACACAGAGTCAAAGCCTTTTCTGCTTCTCACACCACCCCAAAAGCGAGTAGGCTGGGGGTGCACTAGAAGCTGGGAGGGGGCACAGCCAGGACAGCTGACCCCAACTGACCAAAGGGCTATTCCATACCATATGACGTCATGCTCAGCATATAAACTGGGGGAAGAAGAAGGAAGGGAGGGACGTTCAGAGTTATGCCATTTTGTCTTCCCAAGTAACTGTTAAGGTGTGAAGGAGCCCTGCTTTCCTGGAGATGGCTGAACACCTGCCTGCCAATGAGAAGCAGTGAATGAATTCCTTGTTTTGCTTTGCTTGCATGCATGGCTTTTGCTTTACCTATTAAACTGTCTTTATCTCAACCCACGAGTTTTCTCACTTTTATTCTTCTGATTCTCTCTCCCATCCCACTGGCAGGGAGTGAGCAAGTGGCTGTGTGGGGCTTAGTTGCTGGCTGAGGTTAAGCCATGACAGCCTCACATAACATTTTATGTTAACCTGATACTCGGTAGAGGAACATTTTGATGAAATGGCAAAGATCATTCTTCTCACACTGGCTTAAAAATTCCAGGAATCAGAAACTAAGCAGGAGAGATGCAATAGATGCCAGAAAGTATGGTCCAAGAGCATGCTGTGACTTCCATGCACTTGCATCCTGGGCTCTCATTAAAAGAAAGCACAGGGGACAGCAGTGACATGGATTTGTAACAGTCAGGGTGCGAACCTACAAAACGTCCTCAGGTCTCCCAGCTTAGGTAGCACCAATATCTTTCCACTGACGATCAAACCTCAGATGCTAAATGGATGCTTTCAACCATGGAGGAAGCTGTGAGCCAAGATGAAGGTCGCCATCGACGTGGCATTAACAGAGCAAAATGAATTCAGTTTGATGTTTTCTCATGATAGCCTTGTTTTTGAGTTAGGAAAAGGACTGACATTATTTTAAGAGAACTTCTGATCTGATTAAATTGTTTTTAGTGCAACTGTAAAAGCACTAATGAAAAGAAAGAGGCAAAAAAGAACAACAGGTCCTCAGAGAGTTGCATGCTAGCATTTAGCTAGAAAAATTTAAATCAGTAATGAACAATTCAGGTTTGCTGCACACATCTCTAAAAGATATATTAAAACATAATACTCTACAGTCTGAATTCTTTTCTGTAACAAGGCAAATTAAAATCATGTCTGCATTCTGTTTTTTAAAGTAGAATTAACCCAAATACTTACAGACACACATGTGTTATTTGGGATTTTTCTAACAGATAATTTTCTACCATTTTCTGTATTCTTAAAATAAAAAAAAATACTTGGTTAAATTCTGTCATGGAGAGTAGGTGTACCATCCTAGAGCACAGCTGTACCATTATGTTCTCCTTTTCTCCCAGAGTAGGATAAACATTTGGGTGAACTGTGGCATCTGAACCAACTAAATACCATTGATACAGATGGAGTTTAGCCAGCTTTAAATCTGTGTTGTGTAAAATTCATGACTTTCTACTTTTAAGATTTTCTTCCCCTTTCTCTTAGTCCAGAAGAGGATACACATTTAATTTTAGTAAAATAATCTTTTGGTACATCTACAGGGACCATTTCTGATATAGAATTAAATTGTGGTGCAGGCAGAATCTTTATTACATTTACATGACCCCATAAAGATAACTTTAATGACTCCCCATAGAGCGAAACCCTCCTTAATTTTGTTAATTATTTTCCCCCGGTTATGCTTAGCTATGTCTTCTAATTCAGTATTGATCTTGATACTGAGGTCTGTCAAATACTTAGCAATCTACTTAAATCCCCATTGGGGAAAAAAGGTTTGAGGGACAGATCTTAGACAGAGCTGAAGCTTTAGAGTTGCACCAATAATTCTAACCAGAAATCCTTATTTTTTGCCTGCCTTTCTTTGAATACGCTGGTAAATGAATGTGTATTGTGTTACAGAAATAAAGAATTGAGCATGACTTTTGTCTAGAGTTTCTAAAATTACTTCTTATGAATTTACTCCTGAGTCTATAACTGGTGATAGAGCTGATAGACTCCACAGGCCCCTGAAAGAAGGACTCGCAATGGAGGACTCCATCCCACTTCATCTGGCCCTCAGTGAACACAGATCCCTAGCAAACCAGAAATTAAATGTTTTGTATAACTGATGAACTGATAATCTCGTCTCATGCCTGGGATTCCCAGATGTACCTAAGGCAGCTTTTTTAATTGCATCAGGAGTGCATTTTCAAAGCAAATTTTCCAACTATCACCGCTCGCCTTGCCTCATGTTGCAGGGTGGTGGTGGAGTGCATAGACTGGGTTCCCTTGGGATTAAACAACACCAGAAGAAGCACTCCAATTGCTAACAAGAATTCAGCCCATGTGAATCCAGGATGTCCCCGTCCCTAAGACCTCTTTAGTGTGGAAGTAGGTTCTTCAACACCCACTGTTTCATCCTGCATATCTGTTCTTACTTCACTGCTTGTTAATGTAAATATATCTTTAGAGATAAATTCTTCCATGAGATATTCTTGGTGTTTGTTCAATAACTAGAGTAAGCAGTTCTAATTAATCTGTATATTTATGTCAAAATCCAAAGGCATTCTGCCATCCACTCTCCTGTCCCACCACCCATCCTATCCATGGTATCTCTATGTGCACAGCAACAAATATCCCAAAGAGAGATACAAACTTATACAGTTCTTTTAGATTGAGCTTTTGATGTTCATATCTGGAAGTTAGATAATGATGTATGTAAGAACATGATACTATAACAAAGAAAAGCAGGTTGTTTCGCCATACATTATCAGCTAAGTCAGAGGTATAAACAGAAGATGTAGATTCCCGTTTGTTTCTCATACTGCGTGTGTTGGTGTACAAGCATTTCAGATACAATCCTGAGCCCTCTGTGCTCCCAGGAGCAGTGTAAGTGTTCCCACTAGCATTGCCACCCTCAGGCGATGCCATGCCAACACTTGGCTTACCTACTGCAATCCTGTTGGTATTCCCTTCCCCCATTGATTCTAGTTTAAAGGTGACTTGATTAGTCCTGCCAGCTTATGCCCAAAGATGCGTTTTCCCCATTGGGACAGGTGCGTCCTGTCAGGCTCCATTCCTGTCATGCCATACCAATCTAGGATGCTTTTTGCAGATCTTTAATCCCACAATTCAATGACCCGTTCACGGTCATGTACCCATTCATTTTTTAAACTTGTAACATCGGTAATATGGAAACAGTATTCATATGATCCTTACCTACTTTACACCAGTCCTTCCTCACACATGAGACAACACACCAGCTTGGCAATGTTTATAATCAATTATCTATATTGTGTTAATCTATTTCCCTTTTTGTACAAACTGTCCAGACAGAAATCTCACATGCTGAAGCTGGAATGTTTGTGATTTTCAAAGCATGGATGTGTTGTGCTGGAAGTAAAAATTCATCTACCAGCTGGCAACCGAGCAGAATTAAATATGGGACTGGTGTTTCCTACACAGATTCAATTTTGCTATTTATTTTTCATCTTCCCTTGAATGAGTACATCTAATATCAAAAGAAAAAAAATGGAGTAATGTCCTCAAAGCAATAGTTTAGGCTATTCTATCCATTTCTTAACTTACACAGAGCAAGTATTTGGAAGAAATAGATATCATAGACTGTAAATTACTGAGGAAGAGGAGGAATTAAAGGATCTCAAGAGGAGGAAGGAAGTGATTAATTTATATTTTATATTAAACAACTGTATGACCTTGGCATCAGCAAATATGAAAAGCTATGGCTACTACTAATTCCTTTGTGTATTATGAATACTGTGTGTTTTGAATGAAGATAATGAAAAGCTATTAGAAACTCTTTCTAAGTGACAAAAATGCACTATGTCTGATAAAGACATTACCATGGGCATGGTTTTACATTGGAGGGTAGGTGTCCAAACATTCATGTGATGCAAGTAAGCTGGTGGGACACCCTTCATGTGAGGTCAGTTGCAGAGCAGAGCTTGGGAAGGTAAGTTTTCGTAAACCAGTTGTAATGAAGCACGAGTCTGAAGCAAAAATTTCATAACTGAAACACCACCCGTAGACATTTCTAAGATTACACACCCTGTGTTTATACCATATGCAAAAAATTCCTGTTACAATCAAATATATGCTTGACTATACTGAGACCTCAGTAAATATAATTTCCCACCAGAAACTCCTCCTTCTTTCTCTCTGTTCAGAAAAATGGAAATTTTACACGTAAGAACTGCAGAGCAGGTCAGTTTGTCTATATGGTAAAATAATCAATTTTTTGCAGTTTCTGTAAGTAGGGTGAAGCTGCAGGGACAATGCAGAAAATATTCCCAAGAGAAATCTAAACATCTCTTTTTACAGGAGGTAAAGGATTTTCACCATTTCTGTTTGCTGTGAATCAGCACCCCTGCATGCACACGTCTTGCCCTTACATTCTAAACAATTCAGGAAGAACTTTTTGTCTACAATTGCACACCAGTGCAGCACTTTCCCCCTTGTTTGAATTATGCAAGCAAACAGCTTCTAGTAGCGCTTTTCTCCTCTTCATTCAAGACAACAGCTATTAAAATAAAGAAAAATAGCAACAGCTGAAAGTTTCAATTTAGCAAACAAGTCATTACTTAAATGAAAGGTGAGCTTCCCATACTTGAACTCTGCCACTGGATAAACCATAGTCCATTTGAGCATATATAGCTACAGAAATCAGAGAGAAGACCCATGTGAATGGACGTATGCATGTACCTAAGCAGGGTTGAAACATCCCTGAAGTGTGTTTCTCTAGAGTTGCGTATTAGTATCACAAAACCCCGCTTTCTCATTGTTATTTATATTTTTAGGAAAATGTGATTAAATTAATTACTAACTATCTGGGAACATAAACAGAGCGTTACTGCAGGTCTTGTTGAAGCAAAGGTAGGCCTGGATGAGAACCTTCTAATTAATTCCTTCCCCAGCTCCATTGCGACAGACTGGCCATACAGCAGATCTCCTCTTTCCAAACTGCTGCCCTTGTGATGTTTTTCGTGGAAAGCCATGAGAAAGCACTGGCTGATTACTCCACAAAGTGCTATCTTTGATGCAATTTTACCTGGCACTGGACAATGAATTCCTGTTTTCTAATGCATCTCTGCAGCCAATTTGCTTTAGTTGTATTGAACACTTTGTTGTTTCATTTGTAAAAAGAGGGTAACAACATTTACTTACAACATGTACTTAACTTCTCAGCCTTCCGTGCAGCTTAAATTACGCTTAGTCAGAGGAATGATCCAGAATGTAGCTACTTCTGTTTTCTAAAAACTGGGATGATGAAGGGATGATATTATCATCTTCGAGTGTGTAAAAGAAGTAGTGCCAAAGGACATCGTTTAACAGCATCTACACAGTTCCATAGAGATGGTTTGGAGTTTTTTTCGTCCCATGGAAATCTGCAGTGACTTTATTGCATATCAGTACTTGGCAGTATTTTTTTCACATACCACTCAAAACTTCAAAAAATGGCCATGGGAATGACAGTATGTGTGTTTTGATCACAAAGTCTTGCTCAGGAAAGTTTACTTATGCACTCCTTTGTACAAGGAAAGCTTGGAGATGTAGGAGTGGCATTAGAGGAAGGAACACAGGATGCATGCAGACAGACAGACTTCTCCCGAAGGATGGCATGTCTGTGCAGGTAGGAGGGGAGGTTTTGGACTTGTGCGACTTACTCATTTCATGGTTTCTAGCTCAGGAAGATTTACAGAGCTAGTTACAGCATCACCTCCAAGAATTGGTTATTTGGGTTATTAGTATTCTAGGCAATGGGATGAAATCATGGTCAAGGAAACAATGCAAAAAACAGTCAAGTATTTCTCTAGTATCTTGCATTTTCTGTCTACAGGTGTTCTTAACGTCATCACGCTTGGTTGTAATCAAAGCAATATACAGCAGCTCTTTCCAGCTTATGGACTCACTCAGTAACTTTCCCATTTCTATACAAATACCACACTTTCCATTGGTACCATATACACAAACCAGACACAAAAATCTCTGAAAATCTGTCCATGTACATAGATGCTAAGCATGGAATAATTTGCTTACTTCTATTTGCCAGAATCTGAACAACTGAGATTTTTTTCACTTAAACATTTAAAAATTCCTCATGGAAAAGGAAAACAAGTAAAAGGTTAGTTTCTTTTTACTAAAATCAATTTCCTGGTTTAGAATTGATCATTCTTAAGAATTATACCAAATTGTTACAAACTTATGGATAACAGGTTTTTTTTTCCTTTATTTAGGATTGGTACGTATCCTCATGTATCCCTTCTTTTAGCGCAGAAATGTTCTGTAGCTGGAATTCAAGAATTTTGCACTATTATCCAAATTCCTCAGAAACGCTGACCAAAAGGGGGAAACATCAACTTTCCATGTTGTCAGACCAGATTATACTGCCAACTCCCTAAAAAGGACTTGGTATAATGGAAATCCAGACATATGAACAAATTCAATCACACTACTGTGCCCGTAATGAAATATGAAGTGATGACCTTTTTGGTTTGTTGTCACCAAGATGCTGTCGGCCTTTTAGACTTCTTTAAGCTCAAAGGCATAACTCGTCTGTTCAGCAATATTCAGGAATTTAGCACAATATTTACATTTCTCTGTTAATAAATATTTTGGTAATTTCTTCCTAAAATTTCTTTAAAGGCATCTAGAAGCTGAGTAACTGAAATATATGTTTTGGGGAAAAGCAATACCAAGGTAACTAGCCTAGATTATTCCAGACATGACATTTGGGGAGGAGTGTTTCGGCAGCCATTGAAGTCAATGGCTCAACTCCAGCTTGGTCTCCCCTAGAAATGAATGCCCAAATGGAAACGTGGAGACTGCTCCCTCTTTATTTTCGCTAAGTCCCCAGGTGTTCAATGCAGTTAAAAACCTAAACTGAAACACAACCATCCAAATGGGATTCACAGTTTGGCAGAGTCTCAAGATATAAATATGTGAAAAGAGAAAGTTTTAGAAGCTGTCCATCTTTTTTCCCCTGTTCTGGACTGCCTGTAAGTCCAGTTCCAGTAAGTAAAAACATACGTGTTCTTGAGTGCACAACATTTGAAAACTGTACAAGAATAGAGGCAATAATGTCTTTCCCAAGCATCAGGAAATAATGGTCTGACTCATTTTCCTACTGGGATAAATGACACAAATTTCACTGAATTCAGCAGGTGCAGGTAAAGGCTTTGGCTTGTTTGCAGGTTTACATTGGCCTTGGTGGCCTGAATCTGATCCTGCCCAAGAAATGAGATGTTGATCTTCACTGAAACTCACCGCAAAATTTCCCTGTCTTCTATCAGTTCGGATCTCTGTTTGAGAGTAGTCTCACTGATTTTAGCAGTTACACCAAAGCAAGGGAAAATCAGAATTGGGATGTTCATATCTGAAGTTATGCCTGATGACGAAATGACACTTAAGATGCATAAGTGTTGCATTCAAAAGTCTTCCTGAAAGTGGAAAAATACTTTTGGCCAGTTTATATGCAGGCAAAAGCAAAGCAGTTGCATGGATTTGGTGATGTTCCACATTAGCTAGTGAATAATTCTGTTTCCCAGCTTTCAGAAACCAGGGATGATTCACTTTTTAAATACAAATAACATGGTACCAGAGTACATTTTTGAAGGATGTATCTTCCATTCAATGTCTGTCACATTTTATGCATGTGAAATCTGTGTAAACACTTGATATTCTCTGTTGCTCACTGTATCTCTTCAAGTTAGTACGCTACACATTCTGGATACGGAAGAGACCTTCTCCAGGAATTAGGTATAGATTCCAGCATTAGTTAAACCAGCTGTACATTAAATAGCCTTTATTTTATAACTTTGCTTATAGACAGTAAATTTTATTACATCTAGTTATATTTTTATTTATCTTTCTTTTAGATGAAATTGCAGTTACTTTAAAGTAAGAAATGAAACCGGTAAATAGTAAAGTTTCATAAAAAAAATCCAGACCCCACCTTATCACAGAAATTCACCAAACCCCAAATTACTGTTACATGTCCTATTACTAATTTCTACATCTGTACAAACCTAATCAAATAATCTGGACATTGAACATCAGGAAGATTATGAATAAAAAAGTAGTTTGAGCAAATAAAAAGACCAAGGACAAGAATAATCCTAACAAATAATAGATATGAGCTTTTGTTAGAATGTCAGATTCTTGTAAAGTATGCTGGGGAATTTTACTGGAAAATGTCAAGAAAGAAGTATGCCTCCTACTCATGAAATGATACAGAGCATTAAGCCAAAATTTAAAAAGAAACTTGTTGGCGTCTTATAAAGATGGATACAGCTATGTTAAAGAACAATTAGTGTTTATCCGTGACCACCAGAATTGCATTTAGTTAACTAGTTTGTTGCTCTTGTGTGGAGAGATTTTTTCTCTTTGTTGGTTGAGTTTTTAATTTTCACTTGTCCCAAATAGCTTGATCCTATTTGTATGGTGGTGACTGAGGTTATTGTAACAGGTTTCTACGTATTGTAAGTAGGAGCTGAGCTGGAACTGAAAGTGTGGTCGCTGATTGATTGCCTGTCTGCAGGCAGTGGACAGAATCTGTGTTTCTTTTCAAGTTCAGAAAGATTCACAAAACAAATCCAAAAGGTCTAATTTTTCCAATTAACACTGTAGAAGAAGGGTCTGCTTTTACGGAATTAATTAAATACTGTAATGATACAGTTTTAAACTAGGTAATTTAATGTCAAATTCTGATCTTGGTTTTATTGGTGCAAATCTAAAAGCATTTAATTTATGTCCACAGAGTTGCTTCATCAGAGGTGAACTCACAAGCAGAACCACAGGAGCTAAAGGCAAAACAAAAACATCTTTGGAAGATACACTATAAATCATACCTTTAATTCTAAATACTATATTCCACATCAGAATAACTGAAAACAGTATTTGTTTCTTGTTTCCTCTAATTACTTCTGCTGTGTCTAACTGTAGAATGTATTGCTCTAAATAGCAATTTTGCACATGCCATGGACCTAATTCTAATATCACAGATACCTAAAATGGGAGTGCAAAATCAGGCTCTGGATGTGTGGAATTGAGCACATCCAAAACAAAGATAAAACAAAACAAAACAAAACAAAAAGCTCCAGCCTAAGCTCTAGTCTTACATTAATCTAAACAATGCTATAGAACAAAACTTGAGATGAAGTGCTCTTTGTTTTTACTAAATACAGTGGGTTTAATTCAGCCTGATGAAGAGATGCAGCTAAGTATATCTTTAAAGGGAAATGAATTCAGTGCATGACAGCAATTCCTAGAGTTCTGTGAAACAGATATAGGAAAAAAATAGATATAGGAAAAAATACTGCTAAAGGAAGCATGGGGAAAACCTGTGTTAAAAAGCTGCATAATGACTGATTGTGCATGGAAACAAAATATTTACTCAGTTTCAAATCTGGCTTTGTTTTTAAGTTGGGATCAATTGCTTCAAATAATTTCCCCTTTACACATTTCACTTAGGTAAAATTTTACATTTAAAATAAAAGAAGGAAAAAAAACCCCAATAATATATCTTAACCTAAGAATATAATAGGTTATATTCAAAAATATAACCTAACTGCTAAGTTTAATGAAAATCCCAGCTTCAGTGGAACCACTGATAGACCAGGTTTCATGCTAGACCAGTGATTTCTGTATTCAAGTAAAAATTCTCTGAAATGTTTTGGAGCCTTTGACTTAACACTACTGAGCAAGGCCAGTCAGATTTCTGGCTTCTTTTACTTAAGAGAAAACAGTAAGAAAACTGAAACATTAAAGTAGTGGCTTGATGTTTCTCTGTACAATGCCAGCCTTGAAGGTATAGAATTTATTCTGATGTTGTTCTAAACCAGTTCTGAGCAACTAAAGAAAGTTGCAATTTATGTTGCTCCATAATAAAAAACTGTTTTGTTGCACAGTCTGCTGGAGTAGCTTTTATGCTGGCTATTGTATTGGGATAGTAAGCCTCTAAAGGAGGTGAAGTCTGCTTTTACATGCAAGTGCATAGCTCCTATTGAAGACAAGTCAGCCCCTGAGATCAATATAGATGTAAAACTGCTGATTCTTAACAATGGAATGGATTAGTGGCAAGGTAATCCGAGGATTACACAAACCCAGCAATTGAAAGTAGTCCTCAAGGAAGGACATGGTTAGAAGTGGGTCATCTTCAGGAATATGTTTTTTACATCTTGACACAAAAAAAAAAAGGAGGAGGAAAGTGACATTCTACATCAGAAGGAATTTTAGCTTTTAAAATTATTTTTAAAACACTGTGAAATCTGTTATTCTATCACTATTTGATTTAATATTGTGCCTAAAAGCCCCTGGCATAAAGACCCCTGTTGTGCTTGGTACTGTACAAGCGTGGAGCCAAGAAGTGGCCTCTGACCCAAAGCGCAGATTTCAAGTGTATGACACAGGACAACTCCATACGGATGGAGCCGAGGAGATGTAGTGAGTCAAGAAGACTGATTGGCATCTTTCTGGGCTAGAAGGGGCTAGCACATCAGACTCCTAAACACTGTCCAGTTTTCATGATGGGAGAGAGACACTGAAGGGATCGGGGATAGTTGGAGAAGGCTTTGCAGATGACTGGGGCACATGGGGAAGCCCAAGAGAGCACAGAGATGCACTCCTTTTTTCCTGTAAAATCTAAGAAGTGACTAATGAAAACTGGCACCATCGGCTATTCAGGGAAATATCTGTGTCTCAGTGCAAAGATGAGAGCTAAGATAACAATAGGGCATTAAAGGACCTTGAGGGTGAAGGAATAGCTCAGGTTCATTAAGAGAAGGAAGAGGCAGTCAGGGCACAGCTGAAAGAGCAGAAGTGAGGGGAAAGTTACAGCAACCTTCTAAGTGACTTAAGGAATAAAAAGTGTCCAAGCAGCTTGGGAAGTTTAAGTCACATTTTAAAAGTGTTTTCCTCCCACCCTCATCCCCTTTTGGTCAGTTTTACTCCTGACCAATCAATAATGCTGAAGGAGGTGACACAGGAATGAATGAATCCAGAACGTTCATTCATCTCCTCTCTTGCAAGGTGCGCAGGGGTTGACATAACATCCCCTTTCCAGCTCTTAAAGAAGGGAAGCAGTACCAAAACCAAAACTTCTCTGCAAGTCTCATTGTGCAATTACGACAAGGCATGCCTTTGTACGTTAGCTGCCTGTCACACTATTAAGACAAGAAGAAATATTCTAGGTGGTGTCAGCTCAAAGCAAATATGCACCGATATTTTAGAAAAGAATGAGAAAGACTAGTGTGCATGTGTTTACATGTGGAGAGTGTGTAGGTCTGGGTGTACACAGGTGGCAGGGAACAATGGCTTGACCCCAGTGCCTGTAGATTTGTTCTCACAATACTTGCTCTACAGTCCAAGGGAGGTGGAACATCAACAGAAGGAGAAGATGAACTGTCCTTCTTGTAACTGTCATCTCCACTGCTGTAGCAATAAGTCAGAGGTCCACAGAGGACCTCTTGCATCCTGTCTCTACTCCTGGGGGCTTTTTATAGGAGGGAGAGGCAGATGCCTTTAGAGAAAACAAACCTGGTAATGATGATGAAGAATATCTAATCAACTATCTTACTGGTTAGGACAAGTTTGCAGATAAAAAGTACCATGAGACTGAAAGGCCTAACTTTAGTCTTGTGTTTATTTCCAATTCCCTCACTATGTGTTAAGTACCTGCTTGGAAACTCTTCTTGGCTTTTTCTAGTTGTCTGTCATGCCCTAGAATGGCAGTGGGCCTTTACTTACTCTCCATTCATGTTTCTAACTGCTTTTTATTGCTACAGCAGAAGGATACGTCACATGAGAACACACCACTGAGCTGGAGAAACAAAAGATAGACATCATCCAAATAACCCATGGGAAATCTCAGGTCCAGGCCTGTCCGTCTATTTACTCATAAGCCTATATGTTTTCTACTCAATACCTTTTACACTGCTAGCACTCTGGGGTCCTATGCAACCTCTGCTCATCAGGACAGACCTTGTGCCTGGTGTGAATTACCCTGCCAGGAGAAGAGGTTGGATTGAGGCTGAGACATAGCATTGTCCAGCTCCGTTTCACAGGTGCAGTGGGAAACAAAGGCCAAATTCATGCTGCATACGCTGTTTTTCAGAG
>NC_138858.1:26933300-26948300 GCF_965183815.1 Platalea leucorodia | reverse complement strand
TAAGGTTTGGGTAAGTTCAGCGTTTAAAAGGGTTTTAAAGTATTATCCAGTGGATTATCTTCAGAATATAAATATGCCTGTACCCCCTTAGAGATATTAGTGGGATGTGTTTCTGAACGTCCTTCTGTCTGTGTGTGGAAATAACGCGGGCTAATAGATACACGCGCCCAGAAATATATTACCAGACAATAAAATGATTAAGAAACCCACCATTAAAAATTGGAGCCATGTTACTTCATTTGTTTAAAAAGATTAGATGTTTCCCCGTTGTTCCCGTTTCTGGAGGTTTTTTTCCCCCTCTCCAGTAATAACCTGGCGCTGACCTAAAATTGCAATCGAATGATATTTGTGAAGTTTAATTGCTAACTTAGCATCTCTGTCACACCTCCCAGCCCATTAGATGATGAAATCTCACCTGTTTAAACGGGAGAGCTCACTGGCCTCTGTGCCGCATGCCTGATTATACAGCGAAGCTGCTAATTTACCAAACCACCTTTACAGGGAGGACTTGATGGACACCACAAACTGTATTCATGCGGTAGCTAAGAGAAGGTGCTGTATTCCCCGAGCCGCCTCCCAGCTACCCGCAGAATGAGAAATGGAAAATTAGTGGAGATGTGTGCATGAAGGGAGCCGAGCAATTAGCAAGGAGCTGCCGCCGGCTCGGGAGAGAGGGGGTCGGGGCCAGGCGAGCAGGGACACGGACACAGACACGGGCCGCCCGCGCTCCCCGCCGCAAGCCGAGGGGCACCGCTCCGCTCCGCGCCGACCCGCGGCTGCCGCGCTGGCTGCGCGGAGCGCCGAGCCCCCGCCGGGGCGCGGGGGGGGGGGGGGGGGTGTCACGGCTGCCTCGCCTCTCTCCCTTCTGGGTTTTTTTGCAGGCGCCCAGACCCCCTTTTTGGGGCGGGCTGCCCGTGGCCGCCCCCTCTCCCCGGTTTCTTTGCGTCCTTTATTTGGGGATGTGCCTGGCGATTGTTGTTGCTTGTGTTATTAATTGCACCCGGGCCTTTCCTTGCTCTTTGCGGGAGCGCGGTCTAAATTGGCTCTAATAAATATTAGCCGCTAGATTAGGCGAGGTGAAGGTGGCACGGCGCTCTATTTTCGACCTGTAGCCTCTGCAAAGCCGCCAGTTCTGCGCCAGATTAGCCCCATCCATCCAGTGTCAATGGTTGTCTTGTTGAGAAAATCAGTGAGTAAACACGGCTGACAGAGAGGGGTATCAGCTGATTACTCATACAAATAGACTGCAAACTCCACCAGGAGAAGCTGTTTCCAGAGATGGGTTTCTCGCACTGACAGGGCTGCTTCTCCCAGGATCCCGTGTCCTGCTGTTCCCACTTTGTCCTCCATCAATCACACAATTGTGTCCGGGATGTTTTATAGAGTCACTTAATATCCCTGCCTTCATCTCTATTCACTTAGAGAATGATCTGCCATAAGGGCTAAAGGCTTTTGCAGGTTGGGACCGGAGACAAACCCGGGCCACAATGGCTCTGGTGGAAAACAGCGATTCATGACAGCGCCTGGCTTTCTGATGCTAATGGCACCGCCACGGGGTATTACAATAGCGGCCAGGCAGTGATTTAAATGTACTCCTGCCATTATCCCGTGGTCCGGCGCGTTAAATCATCCCTCGCGGATCAGATGCCAGTGGGCATGGGGGTGGGGAAGGGGGGGAAGCCGCTCCGCAAGCGATCGCCGGTCAGCCTGCGAGGGGCGAAAGGCGACTCGGGGGAGGAGGCACCGAGCCGAGACCCCCTTTGGAAACGGCCCGGGGCCGCACCGCGCTTTGGAAGCGGTACCCCCTCCCCCGGGGTGCGGGAGCAGCCCCGCAGCATCACCCAGGGGGATCCAGCTTCGAAGGGGGTCGTCCAAATCGCCTCCCCGCCTGGCAGGGCACCTCCCTCCAAACCTGCAGGCCGACTGCTTGCAAAACTGTATTTTACTTACGAATTTTAAAGACAGACGAAAGAGTTACAAGGTATCACTGTTTAAGTGCCTCATCTACAAATTAGATTGCTACACAATTAATCAGAAAGTTAATTAATGAGCAAGTTACTAATTAGGACATTTAAAACCAGTGTTTATAGTGTCTTAGTTAAAAAAACCCTATGTAGCTAATTGGCCTATACACTGATTTCATAACTCATAGCCAAGGTTACAATGCTACAGATGTATTATTATGTACAAACTGTAATTATGTCACTATTTTATTAAGCGCATCTTACCTGAATCAATTTTATTAGCATTTTTAACATTGAAAATTCCTTATTACAAGGAGGCTAGAGGCAGGACACCGCAAATACAGCGGCGGCTCGCCTTCCGACGGTTCGAGGGACATGGGTCAGGCGTTGTAGGAGAGCCGAAGCAGTGTTTAAAAGTGGGCACGTACGCGCCGCGGCTCGGGGGAAGGAGGACTCCCGGGGACGGGTTTTCTCCCGTGTGGTTACGGGAGCGGAGCTGGGAGCGGGTTACGGTGCGGTGCGGGAGCGGGTGCGGGAGCGGGCCGGGAGGCCGGCACCGCGGGCGGGGGGCGCGGACCCCGCTCCGCCCGGATCCGCGGCCGCGCCCACGGCTCGGGTGGGGCCAGCTCTTCTTCCAGCATCCCCCCCTTGCCTCCTGTTGACTGGGAAAGGTCACTCGCAGCCTGCCCCGAAGCTGGCAAGCGCCAAGAAATGCGGGCTGCGGGAGGGGTTCCTGTCCTCGCCTCACCCCGCCGTAGCCCGTCCTGGCCCCGGGGAGGTGAGAGCCCGTCCTCCCGGGGAGCCCCCCGGCCCGCCCCGGCAGCCGCCCACCCGCCGCACGGCCGGCAGGGCCGCCCCGGCCCCCGCGTCCCCCGGGCTGGGGTCAGGGCCTCCGGCAGTGCCCGCAGCCTCTCTCCGGCGGCTGCGTGGGGCTGCGGTAATGCGCAAAACTACTCTTTGTAATCTCCTTTTCAGCAGTGAGGAGTACATATAGGTAATTTTAATGAAGAGGTTCCTGTACCACATTATTAGCAATAAATCTACACCATTCTTTGTTGGTTAAAATCATTATCATCATCATCGGTATCATTACTGAACTCATTATTCTTGTGTTACTATCAGAGTAGATTTATGATAACACCCACCATCACGCCTGAGTTAAAGAAGGTGTAAAGGTTTGATTAATAGCTGCTTTCACGTTTTAATACTCGACATTTTCTCACTTTTTTTTTTTTTTTTAATAAATAAGGGCCATGATAATTACAGGAAGTAATTACTGCTTTTGTTAGAAAGTGTCTGATTAGGCGCATAGGCGCTTTTCCTCAAGTAAAATATAAATAAATAAATAACCTGCTGGACACGATAAGTTCTCGTAACGACGCAGTAAGGCAGACTTTGAGAACAATTAAGGTTTTGCTCAATCACAGCGACATTTTAGATTAATAAGCGTTAACAGAAAGAAATGCCCCCCCCCCCCCCCCCCAAAAGCCCGTCTTTACAGGTATGCGGGAAAAAAAGGACGGTAAGAGCTGGAGCGAAAGACACGAAGAGGTTGTCACCCGCGCTCACCCTAAAATAAAAATAAAAATAAAAATAAAAAAAATAACCAAAAGGAAAGGAAAAAAACCTGAAAGACAACCGCTCCGCGCCTCGGGCTTGGTGTGTGATTTTGCACGGGATGAATAGGCTGGATGCCTGCGTGCTGTACGGGTGTTACCGCGCTGCCTCCCCAGCGCCCCTTCGCCTTCCCCGGGGCGGGCGGCGGCGGCGGCGGCGGCGGCGCGGCGGAACCGGCCCCGGCCGCGGCCCCGGCGGGCGGGAGCACCGCACTCGCTCTCCCTGAAAGGTTACACGGCGCTCTGCCTCCCTTTGTCTTCCCCGTGCCCTTTCCTGGCAAAAATGGAGACATCACATCCTTGCCCAGCCCCGGCTCAGTATTTATGAAGGTTTTCTGACAAATAGGCAGGCTGGCCACGCATGGGTGACTGCCTTCATTCCGCACTTGGCTTGTTTACATAGGACCAGCACCATTTCCACGGATTAAACAAATCACAGCGAGAAGGAGACATTTATAATCCGCCAACGAGGCCACAGGCAGTTAAAAAATGTGTGCGTGTGTGTGTATGCTGTGAGAAAGAAAAATAAATGTTCACGTCCAGGGAGCTGACCTTCTTCTTGGAGGGTAACTCAAGGGGTATAGATATAAATATAGGTTGTATATAATGTCTTACACGCAAGCCCAAAGTATGTATTTAATAATTATCTGTTATACCCAGTTATTGTGTACAAATGCATAGCATTAGTTTGCATCTTACGCGGTCCGTTCACCCGAAGCCCCCCCGAGCTCCCAGAAGCGGCTATATAATCCTCCGGCTACACACAAAGCGATGTGCACACACCGCCACGCACAGGGGCTGCGCTTCAAAGCCGGCTCGGGCGGCGGAGCGGGCACCTCGGCGCCCACGCGTGCTGGGGCGCACACGCGTGGGAGGGAAGCAGGAGGGCCAGCCTCCCCCCCCGAAAGCCACAGCCCCGCTCCCCACGGCGGGCTGGGGGTGGCACAGCCCGGTGCCTGGCGGGGGTCCCCGGCGACCGGCGCGTTGCCGGGGGTGGCCCCCAGCTCGCCCCGGCCCCGGCGAGCGGCTCTCGCCGGCCCTGGCCGCGGCGGGGGATGGGGGGGCACCCTGCGGGCACGGCCGGGCCGCGCCGGGCTCACCCCTTTCCTCGTCTTTCACCCGGAAGCGTTAGCTTAAAAAAAAAAAAAAAAAAAAAAAGAAAAGAAAAAAGAAAGAAAAGAAAGAAAAAAGGGGGAAAAAAGGGAGAAATGAAATGGTGTGGGAGCCGAAGGTATTTTTCAAAGTAAGAGCGTGCATTTTACGATCCCTCTCCCTCCATCTGCAGGAAGAGTGATGGTGCGGGGGAAGAAGCTATAACTGGAAATGTTGCCCTTTATCTTCTGTCAGCTCTCAGGACACTTGGCTGCTGCTGCTTCTCCGGCTGCTGCTGGGGTTTTTATGACACATGTCACCCACCTCGGGCAGCTGGAGCAGGAGAAGGAAATTCCCTACAAAATAGCAATGGTTTCGAAAAAAAGGATCGCAACAAAATATTGAATAAATTCCCTTTTAATTTATTTGATCATTCCACATTACGGGGCTATGAATTGCTCAAATTTGATAACAAGTACTCAATTCAACTCATTATGTAAGTTAAATTAGACTTCGATAAAATTTCAGTGGCGCGCAGTGGTTTCTAGAATGAAATGTAATTTGTGCAAGAATTTGTTGTATCTGTCACAAATATTTCCAATTAGCGACCGTAATTATTTGATAGTTTCTGCAATTATGGCTTAAACGGGTGAATTTGGGACTGTGGAGGACCCTAATTGGCCTAAATTTGATATTTTGCATATTTGCATAATGAGGAAATTGGTAGAAAATTGTGTTCATTCATTTGTGAAAAATCCTATGAATTTTATGAATTTGAAAGCTCTGTTTGTGCAGACTGTGACTTTGCTTGCTGATCCCTGAGGAGCTGACGCTGAATGCCTGAATGGGCAGCGCGCCAACTTCTCCACCCGGAGGAGAAGCGGGGGGAGGGAAGGGAAGGGAAGGGAAGGGAAGGAAGGGGAAAGGGAAAGGGGAGGGATGGAGGGATGAGGGAGGGTGGCCGGCCGGCCGGCAGGAGCCGGGAGCCGCCGGCCCCCCAGCGCCGCGCCCGGGGCCGCCCTGTCCGTCCGGCGCCCCCCCCCCCCCCCGCCCCCCCCGCCCCGACCCCCGCTCGCCCCGGGGAAGGGGTAATCGCGGGGAGGGGACGCGGGACTGGGATGCTGATAAGTGTGCACTTGGTTAAATTAAATTGCCAAAGCTTCTCCTTTCAGTAAAAGTGTTTGATCTATTGCGCTGTCAATTTAAAGTGTTTAAAGAGAAGCAAAAGCATAGATTTTAAGATGCTGGCCCAGCACCCATTCATCATGCATCAGGGACTTTAAGCCTCGCATTTTGCTGTAGTTAACATCTCAACTCTCTGACACGGGAACCCGGGCCGGGGCAGAGCCGCGCAGCCGGAGCCGGCGGGGCGAGAGGGGGCGGGAGGGCCCCGCCGCCGGCCCACGCCGCCCCAAAACCCCGCCGCGCCTCTGCCCCTCTCCGGTCGGTGCCCGGCCGTGTGGGCGCCGCGAAGGGGGAGTCTGTGGTGGAAGGGAAGAGGGAAACAGCCCTGCTAACAGGAGGGGATGGCGGCAGGACATCCTCGCTTTGTTGTCTTCCTGGACCACCGCCGGGGAGAGGCAGCGCGCTGGGTGATAGCGGTGGGAGAAGCCCTTCTTACCGCTGCCTTTTTTTCCTTTCCTTCCGGCAAGGCTTTCCTTTCCTTCCGGCAACCCTGTGGAAGGCTGCCCTCCCTTTCCCCGGCTAGGGATCTCCTTACCCCCTGTTTCCAGACCTTGGGCTGCACAAGCCGAGAAAAGCTGCAGAGGCTGAACTGGGGATATAATATATTCCCCTGAAGAGTTTTACACACTCCAGCTCTCGACTGTAACTTCGGTTGGTTAGCACTTTCTCCATCAACATGGACGTGTATAATGTGAAGATGTAACAGACTCTAAATGCTTAAGTGCTTTGTTTCACAGCACGTTTTCAGTAAAGGTCAAAATAAATTCATCTCCCTTCACGCAGCATTTGTGTTTGGCTTCCCGAGTCATTTGCACAGGGCTTGGGGTGGAATCTCCATTAAATAATAAAATGCACCCGTGGGTGGACACGGGAACCAGCTTCCCACAGCCTTGTTTTGTGATGGGCTGAAGATGATGCCACATACGTCACACATCTCTATTTGACATCTGTTTGATGTCATTCTTTGATCAAACCGATAAACTCTTCCATGCCTCCACTTCATTGGTGCTTGTGAGGGTGGTGGGGGCAGGGGTAATGGTCCTGATTTGGAATTAACTGGGAATTTAATGAGCACGAAGGCAAGGGGGCTAAAGGGTTGAAGTTCTGAGTTTAAATATTTTCTGTAGTGGCAGATTCACCCCACTCAAGACCCTTCCTTTAGAAGACACCTTCTGTGCCGAGTCCTGTGGAGACAGGCTGTTCTGGGCCAGTCTACCCTGATCTACTGTGGATGTTCTGGCATCCCAAGCCATGTCCTAGACTTAGAGTTCAACTTGTTTTCCCTTCCTCCAGATCTCATTTAGCCCTTTCATCCTCTCCCTTGGCATTCCTTCCTCTTTTCACTTTTGCTTCATAGCTCTTCCACCTTCTTCCTTCCTCACCACCATCGCATGTTTTATTCTTCTCCAGTGAGAAGAATTTTTCCTGTGAAAAACTCGTGTAGATTCTCTGGCTGGACCTGTGTTGCTTGAAGATGAAGTAAGGAATCCAGCTGACACCCAGAGGGCAGAATAGACGTACCAGCAAGGATCTTCTTTGGATAAACAGGGAACTGTGGACAGATTACCGATTTTACCCAAAGGCAAACTAATTGATACCAAAGTCCTGAACCCATGCTGTGCTTGCACCCGACACCCAGTCACTTTTGGATAAATGAAGAAAATCATGAGACCTCAAGAATGATGCTAGTTGCAGGATGCATTAAGGACATATAAGGGTTTAAACAGTTTTCCTTATGGCAGGCATGGGCATTACTTTCCTTTGAAACAATTTTTGGAAGAATCTCATTACATATATCTCCAATTAATTCTCTAGGAAATGCATTTCTTAAAATAAATCCTTAGACACCACAGGTGCTCTGGGCTTCAGGGTGAGCCTTGGGACAGTGCTGCACAGGTGACCCTGGGATGCTAAAGATTGATTTAGGTCTTCTCAGCTTCTGCCTCAACACAACACTTCAAGCATCTGCAGTTTTCTGGGTTTAGCATGTCTAAATGGTTGCAATGGTTCATACGTGAAAAGCTGACCTCCCACAGCCCGCGTGGCCAAGTACATGTCTATGTCCTTGCTGGAGCAGGACCCCAGCTTTCAGAAAGCCTTTTCTAGAATAGTGGTGAGAAGCCTGTAAAACAGTACGTAAAAAGAAACTGAAAAAAAAGCCCTATTTCAGTTACAGCTGGGGAAGATAGTCTAAAATCAGTAAAAGGTGCTTCCTCTTCCATGACATTTTTATTTCTAAGCTTTTAAAATATCATCATGTGGCTGCTGTATCGTCTTCTGTTATTTATGTAACCACAGTCCTAGGGAACTGTTAACAAGCAAACTCTTGTGCAGATTATCAAGCAGATAAAGCTCATAGGAGTGATAAAAATGTTTAGGAGGAAGTATTATGCTGCTGAAATTCACCATCTAAAGTTACAGTCTTCATCTCAAACAACAGGGGAAGGTGAACCTCATGTGTACATGTATACAGCCATTTGGCACTCAAACCTGAGAGCTGTTGCCAGATTTATATTTGTTCTGACACTGCCCCTCAGGGATAACCCAGGCTACCGGGATGTTGTGCATGGAAGCAGGGACAGAGCAGGATGTGAGGGTGTGCAACACAGAGACGCTGGTACAGTGGAGTCTCCCCCAAAGGCATTCTTCAACTAAGATTCAAATTTGGAAACAGAGGATGGGAGACACAAAAACGAAGAAAAGCCTTTCGCTGATGGTTTCAACAGATCGCTTATTTAAATACTCCGTATTATTTCTCATAGAAAAACTTGGTGCACTGCGGTAGTACTGAACTCCTGGTGCAAGAGGGAATGTGAGTAGTAAATACGCTTACAGGATTAGATCCCTGGCAGACAACTACCATGTAACATGACCATAAGACTCGAATTTTAACAAAGACTAAGACAAAGCAAATAGCCAAATTGGCCAAGAAACAACCAACTATTCTTTACCCAAAAGAAAGCAATCCCTCCAACCAGTTTTTTCTTTCACCTCATCCCCATAAAGCTGCAATTAAAAAGAGCAAAAGTATTATGAATGGCACAGGCATCAAGCCCAACATTCATACTTTAACAAATCCACATTATGAAGCCAGTAATAAATATCTGAAGGAAACGTTCCCTTTGAGTTGATACACACTTCATCTGTGTAAGAAGCCCTTTCTCTTTCAGTTATGAAGCACCATTTCTTTTGATACCAAAATTGATGCTGAACTGCATTTCTAAGTTAAAATAAGCACTCCACATCTCTGTCATGGGTAAAAAAATACAGTGTAGGTCTTTCAAACTAGAGCTCTTACTCTTGTATGCAAATGTATTTTTATCTGAGATTTCAACATAGATCTGTTAAAACTAATGAAAATGGGTAGAATAAGAAAATGAGCACCCACACCAAGTCTTTTCTGTCCATACTCTTCCTAATCAGAAAGTCACAACGATGCTTTCCACGTCCATCTAGTTAGAACTCGCTGAAATTGTGTATGATGCTCACAGCTGAAGACAGATGCACATTTTAAATATTAATGACCACATTCCCAGATATTCTCTATAAACTCTTCCAAAATGTTTACAAACTCCTATTGTCATCAGTGAACTTGAGGTTGCCTCCAGTTATGTGATTTGAAAATACCATGTGACGTGTATTAGTCTTAGCGTGACTGAGGCTACGAAAGACAGCACCATTCAAAACCACGGCTTCTCATACGATTTCTCTCCATTGCTGCAGAAAACAGGGAAACTCCATCTCCCCATTTCCATTGTGAAGGGTGGAAATGAGTCGGCCACAAGGACAAGCCTTCCTGAGCATCTCTGAAAAAGTTACTGTGCAGCAGTATCTGCTGAAGTATAAACTTTTGCTAAAACAAGATACTGAAAAACAATGATCACTGGCTGTAAGTATTTATTTTCAGTAAGCATACGCTGCACCTGATTAAATCAACAAATGAGGTAGAAAAAGATGAGGAGAGGTAAATGAAGGTGTTGAAAATGAAAAGGAGGCTGGGGTTTGGATAGAAGAGGACAGAAAACTATAAAGAAGCCAGACAAACTGATGGAGTGAGGGATGAAGTAAACTGGTGGAGACAGTAGCTAGTTTGCACCATCCTGCAAAATTGATCCACATTCCATTTGATGGACCAGTATGTTGCAGTGCTTTTGTGCTGCTCGAAGTGGCTCAATGCAGCCACACAAAGGGGTGAATCTGGCTATAATATATGGCATAAAATATTTATGTTGGACATGCCATATCTTCAAATCAGAAAAAATACACAGCAATGTTTTCTCTTGAATTTTCTCTTTAGTGTCCATGTAGCACATTTGTAATAATCTCCTCCACCACACACAGAGGCATACTTCATCCCAACTGTGAAAAATTATGTTAAACTTGAGCTATAGTTAAGATTAGCTTTTGTAAAGAATGTGATTGATGCTCTAACTGTCAGAAAAACATATTTGTGAAAATCCTGGTAGTTCAGAATCAGGTTGAAATTGAGATAAAAATATAAGGCTAAATATATTAAACTTTGAAAATGCATTTACAACATTCACTTATTTACCTTTCCCTTTCCTGTGCTGGAAGAAAAGAAGAAAAATATTCAATATGCCTTCAAAAAACCCACTTAACATCAGAATATCTTTGTGTGGGGTCACAGTAGGATAAAATATAATTGTCATTGACAATTCCAGTTCTCATTCAGTGAGGTATTTCCCTCACAAGTTTTGCCAGATAACCAATGTATTTACAATCCTGAGACTTATTCCTCCTGCCATTTAATAATAGTGAACAATTTTTACTTCTTACCAACAATCCTAAAGATAAACATCACTAATCTCAATTCTATAGATAGTGGAACTGACATAAAGTTCAGCAAGAATATCTTGAAAATGCATGATGGGGTCAGGGAGACTTTAGAGCCTCTGCGTCCTCTTGCCACCTGTCTGCAGCTTGTTTGAAAGGATCTTGTTAATGCTTGCCAAAGGACATATCTCGCCATAAGCCTCAGCCCCTGTGAACACTTCAGGCATTACCCAGGACATCTTCACTGGATGTGCCTTGTGAGCTTAAAGAGGATGATCTGGAGGACGCCACAATCCACACCATCTTAGGAATGCCAAGAGCCTACAGAAGTAGGGAAGGAATGGATGGGCCTTCTACCAAGTTGCAGCAGTCTAGTTGTAGGCTTGTAACATGGGATCTATGTCTGCAGAAAGAAATCTCCTATAGCAGGTTTTAGCCAGGAACAAGCTCAGGAAGATGTGAGACACTCCAAGATGTAGAAGTCATTTAGAACTGGCCACAGAAGGCAGAATGATTATCTTTTTAAAACCACAAGCACCCCTTTGAATGCATCCATCCAGGAGCTGTGTTTGTCAGTCTTTTGCTCGTCCCAAAGAAATTAGATCTGTCTGATCGTACCCCAGGAGTAAGTACTGCACATATGGGTGTCCCTCACCTTTGCTTTCTAACCTTTCTCCAGACTATCATGGGTAGCAGCATGTGGGAAGCAGCTGTAGTTCCAGGGATTTCCCATATTACTGTTCTTAGTACCAAAAAAGACCTTGGTTGGATGCAAAAGAAAGTAGCAGGTGATTGTTCAGCTTTGCATTTTAGGGGAAGAGGGAATAGGGGGACTTGGCTGTATTTTCCACACAGCTCCCTCTGAGTCTTTCCTTGGTTGCCGAAGAGGTGGAGCCCCAACATCCCAGTGGAGTGGAGACTGTGGAGAGCACATATCTCCTCACTTCCCAGCAGGGCAGGCTGCTTCCATAGGACGGTAGAGCAAGACAAGCAATACCTGGGCTGGCTGTCCAGAACCATGCACCAGGGTATTAGAGTGCACCTGTCTTGATTTCCAGTGTCACGTCTGGGCAATACGTTGTCTTTGTGCATTTAATGTAGAAAGTAAAAGGTGGTGCAGGACCAAAGGAATATTTTCCTCACTGAAGATTTTGGCCACAAATGTTTGTGTATACGATCAATTGGCCTAAATGAACTCTCTCACTCGGCTTCTTCTCCAGACGTCTAAGTGGTGGCAGCTCCACCCACCTTCATTTGTGCTCCGTGTGGCTCCTTCCCTGGAAGGAAATTAATGGAAACCGCTTGATGCTCAGCATTTCTGAAAAACCAGGCTTAACTGTGGACACTGAAGCCGAACTATATTAGACTACTATTTTGAACATATTAGTGTTGGATTTTATTCAGATTTATTAGCATGATGACAAAAATATCTACGGTATAAAAAAAAAAAAGAGTCCCATCACTCAATTGGCTTGATTCATTTTCCTGTAGTATCTCTTGCAGTCCATCTGCTGAAAGGTGAAGCCAAAATGTTTTAGAATTATGTTTTCATAGGGAATTCTCTGTTAATTAGTTATCTCTCTCTGCCATGTGTAGCAACTGATGAAATCAGCTACTGTAATTTCATGAAAGGCAATGTTGGACTGTTTGTATCAGCATGAGCACTTTCTTACACACAGCACTCTTGTGGAACACAAGTGGTCCAAATAACATTTTATTTTAATATAATGAGGATACACAGCTACTGTAGCATCACAATTTCTTATTTCCTTGTATCTAAAAATGTGGTCTTAGGCTAAATGCAGCAGAAAGATTTTATGGACTCAGATTCATTTTTACATATATTTTTTATGCATTTTTACAGAGTAGAGCTTAGCTTACTAAAGTTACTGCTAACATTTATTTATTTTTCTAGGATAAAATAGTTTGCTCTGCAGCTGTATTTAATAGACCAAAGTTACACATCTTCTAGTGTCATTTGCTGCTTGCAGTTCATTTAATGAGGACATGGCACTACCATGCTGTGGAAACGTGTGTTTTGTAATTGCAAATGAAGTATTTCAACCTTTTTACCTTTTAATACCACAGAATACCCTGGGTAGCTAAAGACTGGCTTGTTTCCAGGGAGCTTTATTATAGAGGAAAAACATGGGATACCATTTTCTATACTTTTCATGTTTGTATTTTTTTTTCTTGCAAATAGTACCCTGTCCTTAGGTGGTGCTTTCCATCCACAAGTCCCAGTGTGAGTCCTAAAGTGAGTGCTTCATTGGCATTCTATTTTACCCTGGATAACATCCAAAAGGAAAGCAGGGACAAGTTGTAGGTGAGGAGTCCATGCCTACTGACTGCCAGTAATCCGCACTAACCACAGGATAACTAACCACTGCCTTCTCTTAGAGTAAGATCTTCTCCCCCCATGCTTTGCTGATCTTACTGGAATGAGGAATACGTGCCACTGGTTGAGATTAAGCTGTCACTGAAACTCATATGCTTGGCATAGGAGAAGCAAAAGGATGAATCAAAAGACTAACAACTTGAAGGTGCTTGTAAAAGCAGCATTAGGAGCATCATTGTCTCTGTATTCGGCTTCTCACTTAAGGAAAAGGTGAAATAAAGGCCTCATCAAACAACACGCTTTTCCGAGACTAGAGAGAGAACATGAGAGGTTCTTGCTTCTGGTACTCCCTCCTGGGGAGATAAAAAGTAACAAGCTGATACTACCTCTAAGACCCTTAACTTGTTGGTTTTAATGACTCTGTTCTGCAGCTTGTCATGTGAAGAAGCCCTCACTTGGCCAATCCTAGGATCCTAGGTCTACTGCTGAACACATATGATGAAAGATTGGTTATATCAGAACAGGAATCAACACTATTATATTGAAAACAACGGGCTAATGGTGCATAGCACAATTTGTGCAACTAGTGATTACTTGCTTTGGAAAGAAAAGGTATTAGAGCTCCAACATAACAGGGATCTAAATATACGACTTTCATTGCTTTCAAGATGCCCTCTGTAAATCTTTACAAAGATGGACTTAAGAAGGTAGATTAATAAAATAAATTACTTTAAACCATGTGGATAACATTTCAAATAGTGTTTTAAGTTGGTATGAGATGTGTGGAAGAAAAAATGAAATCAAATGTAGTATTTCCCCTCAGGTTGATAGAGAAAACACTGACCTTGGCATGTGACAGTGGTGGCATTTGACAATCTTCATTTAGCATGTCCAAAACCAGCAGCAAGGCCCACGTGATGAAGAAAATTTCTCAGTGTTTCTCAGAGGAAAATGCTAGGGCTTAATAAAAACCCAATGGGATGGAACACACTGACACAGGAATGAAGAAGTCAGGAGCGTGAAGAAACACGGGGCGGCAGCATGGGAGCTTTAAAATAGGTCCTTTTAATATTTTAGGAGCCTTCCCCTTTCTGTATTTTATTTTAAAATACCTAGTGTCCTGGTCTGGTGTGAGTCGTCTTGTACAAACCCAACCTCTCTATATGTGGCCGTAAATCACAGAGTTAAAAAACTTCCGGCACAATGTATGTGAATTAGAAATCTAATTAGCTGATATATGTATGTGTGCAGAATCAGCGAGGCAGACTTCCTAAAGAAGTAATTTTAATTATGGGCTTCTGCAGCACTCTGGGTGTCAAACAGCAGCTGAGATAAAGGAGATGTGCAAAGCAATCTATAGTGATTATATTGGGCTTGTCCTCTCACATTCCTCCTTTTTCCTTTCTCTTCATGTATACAGAAGATATTTCTGCCTAATTTCACCTTACAATTATCAGAAGACTCGCAACTGTTTTTTCTGCCATTGCTGAATGACTTGTTTCGGAGTCTGTGTCTAGCAAGACGTAATATTGTGAGTCCTTGGATGTTAACCAGAAGGGTAGCATCAAATGAACCTTGCCTTGCTGTGATATGGCACTGCAGTTAAATGTGAGCAAGTCAAACATTAAACATTTAAAAAACAAAAAGTACAACCCCCAGTGTTTGTAAATTGCTAAACTTTCACTCCTTCCCATATTGTGACTTTATTCTTTCACTGGTTCAGTAAGCAGTATTTTGTGTAAGATAAGACCTGGATTTCTAAGGCAAGAGAGGAGAAGAACATATTTTTTAAAAAACAAAATACGTTTCAAGTCTTCTTTAAATGCCAAGAAGAAATAAACTAAAGGCATAAACGAAATGTCTTCCGCGTTCATGATGTTCCCTCCAGGTTGTCCTGCTATAGCAACAGGGCTATGCTGTGCTTTTTGAGACTTATATCCTGCTCCTGAAAAGAAGAGCTACATAAATCAGCTGAATTTAATTTCTTGTACTAGTCACAGACCATCCACCA
>NC_138858.1:26800800-26928300 GCF_965183815.1 Platalea leucorodia | reverse complement strand
TCTAAGCCCTCCCACCTGACCCCAAATAAAAGCACCAAAAAAAAAAAGGAAAATGCAAGGATGACAATCTTCACAAAACACCCACCACCAAAAGCTTTCACTTTAAGCAAAAGAAATCAAAAATGGCCTGTCAGATTTCACATAGCACAGTGACTTCATCCTTAAAAAAGTTACTTGCCCTTGTCAGGGCATTCATGCATCAGCAGATTATTTCAGGCCTAAACCTAGCAAAATATAAACATGTGGTTTACTTCAAATGTGGGAATAATCCATTGAAACGTGATGGAAACATCACATCAGAAGAGTTAGGGTTAAGTGTTTTCATGGGTGAGAACCATAAAGCGGTGATAGTTCTCTCCTCCAGCCTGTAGGTTTCTATACATCCACTGATCGGATTAATTAGTTATTCAGTACTCTTTCTGGCATACCTGGTTCTGGATATGGGGTGCATCATGGAAGTGTCTTACCATCTACGTAAACAGTGAAAATTTGTCAAATGATGTTTTTTTGCACCTTATTTTGTGAGTATTTATTTAAAGCATAATAGACTTGAGGATGGCTGGAATTCTGCTTAAACCCAACATTTTCACTAAGGTGCCTGATTTTAATATTCACGAGCTGATTTTGCCTCTACAGTTTTCAAGTAGTTTTAGATTGTAATGTTATTCAAAATAGTTTTGTGCATGCCCTGGTGTTTATGTTATTTGGATTAAAAATTATTTAAACTATGCATATAGCAACGGTACTTCTATATGCAGAGCCCCTAATACTGGTAGCAGGCCTATGAATCCTCAACTAAAAGGCTATAACTTAAGTGACTGTATGCTGCTTAGCCATTACACCACATAAGTGAATAATTGGCATCATAAGACTTTTCAGTTGGAAGCTGCCCATCTCCATCACTGATGTGGGCTCCAGCACAAAAACAAATTTTCAGGGGGGAGGTAGAGAAAACAGGGATTGAAAGAGCCAGTAGAAAATGAGAAAGCCCAATAATAACAGAAAGGAAACTACAAAACACTCTTCATCACTTTTATAATAAAATATAAACAAGCATATTGATTTAAAAACCCCACTGTTGCTGTCTTTTGTAAATTGAGACAATTACACTGTTTTGCATTAAAAGATGTTATCCATCCAAAAGAGCAAGTATGGTCTTATGCAACTAATATCTGCTAAAACGTACCTGACTGCATTGGAAATGTTGCAGTAGATTGGTATAGCAGAGAATAATGAACCGCTGCACCCCATTGAAATGTAATTACACAGCACTCTTGTTCTTAAACCTATAAGGTGAAAGAAAGATGAATAGTGAAAGTAAAAATCGCTGACCCTTCAAAGTTTAATTTACGTTATGCATTCCCTCGCCCTTCTGATAGGTTTTAGAAAGGTCATAATTTAGGGTATTTTGCAGTTGATAAATGATCTGTATGTTTGTGTTCACACGCACCGATTGATTTGTTATAGCCAAAATATTGTTTCTATAACAACCTGCAGGTCCTTAACTAGGCAAACAGCAGATGAACAGGAATCCAAGTGGGAGGTGAAGCGAAATCCGATCCTCCTCAGAGGACGGGGAGCAGGAGGAGGAGGAGAAGGAAGAAGAGGAGGAGGAGGAAGAAGAAGAGGGGGAGGAAGCAATTTTATGGGGATAGTGGAGGAAGTGGAAGTGAAGGGGGTGGCAGCAAGTTCCCTGGTTCTCTCCTTGCCCTTCTTTGCTACTGCTGGTTTCCCTCTCCTGAGGCTCCTCTGCTCTCCAGGGCCTTGTGTCTGCAGATGACAAAGTCTTTGCAACTCGGATTGCTCCCACGGTGCAAAGGGCTGTTGGGGCAATTTTCCCGCCTTTCCAGCCTTGGATGAGGCTCCTGTTTCCGGGCCCAGTTGATGCATTATGCATCAGGGCTGCCGGCAACTGACAGCCCCTCAGCCAGCATCTACTTGAAAAGCAATGGTGCTAATCAAAGTCGACACATTTGAATGTCCAGACACACACACAGAGAAATTTACTAATCAAAAAGTGTATTTCCTAGGGCTGTCTCCAGAGAAATCCGCAGGAAGAAATTGGAATAATTTATTAGCTTACAAGTTTTCGTTGACAGTTAGCCCAAGGCTATTTATCTCTGTAATAGAGAACGTCTCCAATGTGGCAAAATTGACCAAATCAAACAGCTTTGATCAGAAAATGAATCTGGCAAGGCTGTCTGTCTGTGGGTCCCAGGGGAAAGGTGGGAAACAAACAAAAAGATTTAACAAGTGGTCAATAGGAGAAAGAGAGAGAGAGAATTTGCAGCCTGGAAAGTCAGAAGCCTGCAAAATCTTCACACACAAACACTGAAATAAATTACTGGAGAAATAAATTATGTCTCACATCATAACATTTAACACTGTGCTTGTGCATAATCGGAGCTATGCAGCCCAGTGTGATTCTTGCATTAAGGTGCTGATAAATAACTTCAGGAGAGGGAAAATGTCTTAACTTCTCCTTAAAGGAAAACAAAATACAGAGGACTCCATATCTTCACAAGAACACTGGCACCTTCTCTGCAATCTACACTTACTGTCCGTTATTAATACCTGCTTTTTCACCAAGAGTCAGATGTCCGACAGACTCAAGTACGTTGAAAGCCACCACAAAGGTCACATCAAATTCCGTTTCAGGGGAACAGGGACATGTTTCAGTTGTTTCACTGCCTAATCCAGCCATGACTTTGACCATCTTCCTGCTGACCACCAAAGCCTTTTTAACTGTAAAATAATAAAAAATAAGAACCCTTAGGGATAAGATTAAAAGACACACTTAGAAGTACAGAATTTTTATTTATGTAATAAACCAGACCTGCCTTCTCTTGGAAAGAAAATCTTTGCGCATCAAAGATCATCTGACAATAGAGAATACGGAGGAAAAAGTTCAGGGTAGAAATCAGGAGCTTTTACTTTGCTACAGTTCTTCTATTTTTATATAAACCTCATTCTTGTTTGGAATTAAACTGCTTTGTTATCTTTAGGTATAGATGCTTCAGATGCCCATTACATTATTATACTATATTCTCAATGCTACTGCCTCACAGAGAACCAAATGCCAAAGGAGCATATGCTGATTCCCTTTTGCTAGGAATTACAGCATTTCTCCCCAGGTAAGAAACAGCTTTATTCAGATTCTTGTGCTACTAGCTTTAAGCAGGAAAAGGCAGAAATAATGTCTCCCCTAATGTTTCTAAATTACATGAAAGAAACAAAAGTGCAAGCCCATCTTAACTTAATAACAAAAGATCAGCAATTTTGTTTTGTTTATATTGGTGAATTGAATAAGCAGCCTGCAAACTGAAGCACTCAAACAAGTTGAGATTGAAAGCACTCCAGAAAGTAACCAGGCAGCCTAGTCAGATATCCAGCAGGAAACCGAAGGCGACAGGCTACCTTCTCATGTCTTTCTAGGCCATTTGATGGGACTGTAAGTCCTTGCACCTGATCTATATTGTTACATATGCTTAGAGAAATCAGTAGGGAATAGCCTGGGAATTTATTTATTTATCACTGTTTGAGGTGATAAATTTATCAGTAGTTGAGGAGAAGAGAGAGGCTGGCCTCTTGAACGTTGTTCATCAAATTGAATTGTGAATGGTTTTGTATTGTTATATGACATCTCCGACATGAGCTATTTTTGTAGTTGGAAAAATGGAAACTCAAGTTATTGATAGCCTGAAGATGGCTCGCACCCATATAAGGTAAGCTTTGATATCACTGGGTTGAACCATGAAACCCTTCATGACTTCTTAAACTCTTGGGAAGCAAGGGGAACTTTTGCTTTATTAAGAAATTGAGAGTATTTTATATTTGCATTATAATATGTCCCTTTTACAGACTAAATCAATATAAAAATGGCTTAATTAGAGTTTCTACATAATATATAAAAGTTCAGCATTTTAATGACCTGGCAATATAAGAGCCAGGATGGTTTTAATGATAAAGTCAAAGAGACCATGTTTCCACTCCCATCTCATCTACTGGCTCACCGTTTCATATCCAGTGATTCTTTTACGTTTTCTAGCACCCAAGGAACATGAATATATGAACTACTGAATTTTTACCATTGCAACTGAAGTCAATATGTTCTTTAGACACTCAGCTCCTCCTGTGAGAACCAGGTCCTCTATCTCAAGAGGTGCACCCTGAATTTGCAGATCTTTAAAAAAGTATTTCCCTTTGCAACTTCTCATTTGAATTTCCCTTTTTGTAAAATGGGATCATATACTTGTCCTTTAAATGGCTGTCAGTGCTACACATAATAAGTATTACACGGGCCTTTGCCCAGCCCCAGCTGGAAAACAAGAGTTTTTCCACTGGCTTTTGCAGCGTTTAAATCAAGTCCTGTGAGTGCTAAACATTATTTTAAAAGCTGCGCTCAGGATGGTGTAGGTTTTCTCTATATACATGTGATAGGATGGAGATGCATTCTAGAGGTGAATGCAGTAACATTTTGATGATACACTTATGCAATGACGACCCTCAGTACACTTCAAGATACTCTGAAAGCACCATAGTATATCAGCATCCTGGTAAAAGCCAGGAATGGGATTCATTTGATCAGCTGCAGATATCTGCCTCTATTCGAGAGAAACAGGCACATTTTAGGTTTGAGTCACCATAAAGCAACAGTCTAAATGTGGTTGGATGAATTGTAGAAAGAACCTACTTTGACTAGAAGAGATACGGGTATTTAAGGAGTAGATCTTGAAAGTTAAGAAAGCCCAACTGAATGGAAATGATTTATGATGGGATCAGTCCAGAGTCTGCTGATGACAACTGTATTGTCTTCCATAGTTCCAGCGAGTAGCTAGTGTAAGACCTGTTGGAATGGGACCACACCTTTTATGGTCCAGCAGGCAGGGTCCTGAAAGGTCTTGGTCTTCTGTGCCCTTGCCCTTTCCATGTGCAATATATTCAAAGCTCTTCGAGGCATCCCTGGAATTCACACTAGAGACAGATATTGCCCAATGCTCTAGATAGATTGGAGCACCGGACAATGATTAATGGAATGAAATTTAACAAGTCCAAATGCCAGATCCTGCACCTAGGATGGAGTAACGCTAGGCACAAGTATAAACTGGGAGATGAGTGGCTGAAGAGCAGCCCTGCAGAGAGGGATCTGGGGGTGCTGGTTGACAGCAGGCTCAATAGGAGTCAGCAGTGTGCCCTGGCAGCCAAGAGGGCAAACTGCACCCTGGGGTGCATCAAACACAGCCTAACCAGCCGGTCAAGAGGTAATGATGCTGCTGTATTCGGTGTTGGTGTGGCCTCACCTGAAATACTGTGTGCCGTTCTGGGCCCCACCATTTAAGAAGGATGTCGAGGTCCTTGAATGCATCCAGAGGAGGGCAACAAAGCTGGTGAGAGGGCTGGAAGGCATGTCCTGTGGGGGGCGGTTGAGGACTCTGGGTTTGTCTAGTTTGGAGAAAAGGAGGCTGAGGGGCGACCTCATTGCTCTCTACAGCTTCCTGGGGAGGCGAAGTGGAGAGGGAGGTGCTGAGCTCTTCTCCCTGGTATCCAGTGATAGGACGTGTGGGAATGGTTCAAAGCTGCGCCAGGGAAGGTTTAGACTGGACATCAGGAAGCATTTCTTTACTGAGAGGGTGATCAAACACTGGAATAGGCTTCCTAGAGAGGTGGTCGATGCTCCAAGCCTGTCAGTGTTTAGGAGACATTTGGACAATGCCCTTAATACATGCTTTAACTTTTGGTCAGCCCTGAACTGGTCAGGCATTTGCACTAGATGATCATTGTAGGTCCCTTCCAACTGAAATAGTCTATTCTATTCTATTCTATTCTATTCTATTCTATTCTATTCTATTCTATTCTATTCTATTCTATTCTATTCTATTCTATTCTATTCTATTCTATATATACTGATACCTAGAACCATAAAGCAGCAAGACTCTTCTAAGAGCTTCAGTTTAATGTCTGAGTGCAGCTGAAGATACTAAGGATAATCTTTGGAGCGCTGGATGGTGTGAGACTCTGCTCAAGAGAATACATATCACCACATACCCCAGTGAAATCTGTGTTGCAAGAGGATGCTGTCAGTTCACAGGCAGAACACCATCATATACAGGTTTTCCATTTCTGTACTCTTCCCTTTGCTAAGTTTACCATACCCTGTTCTGCAAAGGATGAAAATTAATTAGAACAAGAAGAATAATTAGAAGTGTCTGCCTGTTGATTCTCTTTTATGGAGGCCCTTCTGGCTACGTGCTGTCACTCAAAGATCAGACATCACAGCTGGGACTTCTGAAGAGGAAACCCACTGTTTCCAAAACGCTGACACTTTCTTTTGTAAAGCTGCCACATTATCTCACACCACCTAACATCTTATATCCTAACTTTTCCAACCTAAAAAGGCCACTGTGCCATTCCACTTCCTTGGAGAGTGAAAGCACAGCTTATTTCCCAACACGCCTATACCATTTTTGTGTGTGTGTGCAAGCACAGACAAGCCAAATGTAAACTATGGGACATTTGCACAGAATTGGCTTCCAAATTATGCTCTGTCCTTGAAATTTTTGGATAACAAGTCTTCACTTGTTTGCGCCTCTTTTTTTCTGAGTAAATGTCATCATTGGCCACAAGTCCTCTGATGTCCCACAAATTTCTTTAAATGGAATTGCTGAAATGCTTTGCACTAGGGAGGAAGGAAATTGAAGAAAAATAAAGATAAAAAAAAAAAATCTTCTCTGTGTAGACACAGTTTAGAAACTCTAGAATGGGGACAGTAAGTTAAAGAAAAGCTGGTAACTTTCTGTTTTTCTTCCTTTCAAACTGATTTTTTTCCAGAAACAACTTCTCTTATATAATCAAGTTTGTAAGGATACTAGTAAATGGCACAGTACAAAATCCTACACAGGAGTAGAATATTTTGGACAATATATTGTCCTCTGACGCCGCTGGCAGCTCTGCCCAAGCCAAAGCTTTCCTGGCACATCCTCTGTGCTCCTCTGATGGAAGTGGTATGGCCAGGACAGCACTGTAAACTGCAATGTTTTTAATCTACAGAAATCCATTGACTACATTTTCTTTCTTGTCAGAATAGAAATGCACATTGTCAGATATCAGCCAAAATTTTAGCATTTTGTCTTTTATTTATGTTGACATGAATTTTGCTAATGCTTTTTCTATTCCCTTCTGGGCTGAAGAAAGGGAGAATTGTCTATAGGTGAAAGTGTCTTCTTCCTCTACATAAAAAGTTGAATTTTTTTTTAACCTTCCTGTGTGGAGCTTGGTGTTCCCTTTAGTTTGGAGATGAATGTTTTCTCGGCAGTGTAGTCTTTGGATTTATTTTCTTTTATTAATATTCTGTCCCCCCCCCGATATTAATCTTCATCAGGATGTCCTTGGTGCTGTGTCTTAGGCTCTGGTGCACACCAGAAAGGGGCTATGAAAACCCGAGCTGGGCAATACTAGATGATACTGAAAAGGGTGCGTGCTCTGCAAGGTGTTGGAGTTAGTAGGGCTGTGCACTGCCTTAATCTCATTTTTATTTTAGTTTATTTTGCTTTATTATTTTATTTTATCTTAGCCATTTCTAGAAAGAACTTGCCTAAGTTTGTACTGATTTTGAGGAAAGATAGTTCTGAATTACTATCAGTTTCTCTCATTCTGATTTTACACAGCAATATTATCTAGATAAATCAATAAGTTATAGCAAATGTCTTAATTTATGTTTTGATCTGATCCACCTAACACTGAAAGGCTTTTAGTGCAACATGTAACCTTACTATTCCAAAATAAAACTGCTGTTCTAAAAAAAGCAACCCTGAAAATCTACCTCCCGACAAATTTTGAGATTTCCAGCAAGGGACGTTCAAATAGACTTTAGTCAAGACTGTTGTGACCAAATACTGTACGACTCCCAAATTAGCTGTTGTAGAATCCCACAGGCATATGGTTAGGGTTATTCCATGCATCCAAATTAAACTATCAGCAACCCTGAAGAACCAAAATATTCCAGGACTGGGCCACCAACCAGATCCTGGGAGTGCAGAGAAAGCCATAATGCTTCTCAGATGGCTCATAAGAGCAGACAGACCTCTGTTCTGCCACCCCTTACAAACAACACAACCTTTGCATTTGTCAGCCATTGTCCTTTATCAGGTTATGCAGCAAGGCCAACTTGTCCTGAGGAGTTAAGCAGATCAACAGATAAAACACGCATGTAACACATTTTGATACTTCTTCATGTAAGTTATGTCATGCCAGGGTGATACTGGGGTAGCCTGGGAACAGAGAGGGAGGATTTCTGAGGGGTAGTCTTATCGTGACTTGTGAGTTAGTACAGACCTATGACAGACTTTATGGACCTGTGGGACTCTGGAAAGTCTCCTTTCTTGTAGGGGTCTAAGCTGCTTTCCTGCACCGAATACCTCTTTCTGTCTTTCCCTTGTCATAGAGTCCAGGCCATCCCAATGTGTCCTAAGCAGGGATTCAGATGTTTTTGGAAACACTAAACTGCAGGGTCCAACTCCCTGTGTATCTCTAGCATTTCCCAGCTGAAGGCCCTTCAGATCAAAATTTCCTTCCCTTCACACTTCAGGAGAGCATTAGTCTAACCTGCTTTTGGGTGTGATACAAGACACAGACCCTGGGCAGGCTCTTGTCCGTCACAGAAGAGCACAGTAGAGAACAAATTAGGGCAAACCCATTTTTGAATCCAACGGCACAGCCAATCCCAAGTGGTCTTGTCACTGGGATGCAGGGCAGCAAGGCAGGAACAAGTGTGCAGTGATGGGCAGAGCTCGTACGTCTGCAGGTCTGAGTGCCCCGACTTACTGAGAGGGCTTTTTTCCTCACTGGTCTCACAGGAAGGCAATGCAGACACAGCAGAACAAGCACTCACTGCCTGCTCCTCCAGTGGCATCTTACAGGAAAATATTGAAGGCAGTTGTCTCTGGCATCATTGAGTCACCAAGGATTCCCACCACCTCTGAGACACAGGGTGCAGAGATGTTTTGTAGGAATAGGAACAGATGTATATATACAAGAGGGGATGTTTCCTGAGTAGGCACTTCTCTCTACGTGTTTGCAACCATGGCATGAGTTCCAGTAGAATGAAAATGAATTTATTTGGCTCAGCTTTTGGATTCTGTGTGTTTATTTATTTGTTTACATTTGTTTCCATCTTTCATGTTATTAATGTACTTCCACTTCATTAGCAAATGCTCAGCCCTTCAGAGGCACTAATGTTATATGATTTTTTTTCTTTGTACTTCTAGTCTGCTTTCCTAAGCTGCTGCTCCAGGAGACATGCAGGTTTTCAGGCATTGCTTATATTGGTATTTTCTATAGGTAAACCAAACCAGAACTGTTCTAGCGAAAACCTTCCTTATAACAAGGAAATAGGACTTCTGTCTCATTCTATTTTAAAATAAACTTTAAAATGTATTGTTTTCACATGAACAAGACTTTTTCTCCCAGGTTTGTTATGTACCTCTGGCAGCAGATGCTTTCCTGGCAGCATCTCCCTCAGACCTTTGGTCATTACCCTCCAATGTCACCCAGCTAACTACCACCACAGGCTGGAAATCATTCATGAATCATGACTTCTGTGAGTCTCTAGGACCTCAGATCTCCTCTGACCTTAAGCACTCTCTTCAATGCCATTAAATAAATTAAATGTTTAAATTACCTATATTAGCTTTAATTGTATAATTATAGAGTCAATGAGAAATAAATCTATAAAGGGGAAACTCTAATCTAAAAAAGGACTTGCCCTCACTTCGAAGTGGATGAACATGCCAGTGGAAATGATAGAGACTGTAACCTCTGTAGGAAAGCCAGCCCATTTCAAGCTTTCCTCAGCTACAGTCAAGTACTAGAAACAATACCAGACTGTGTAGTCGAGGGCAAACGTTCTCATGTTATTTCAGTGTTTTACAGTCATATCCAGGAGAAACCAGCAGCTTTCCAGGTATGTGTTGGAATGGGGAGATAGGGAAAACCTTCTTCTGAGGCACATATAGACAGCAGGCAGAAGTCAGGAGAGATGAACAACGAATAGGAAAATTTTAGAACTACTAAAAATCTCTTAAAATAGATCTGAATTGTTTTGAATGTGAACAGTGTAATTAGAATCTTAATTTAATGTAATTAAATTTAATTAAGTTTAATTAACTTAGCTTTAACTTGGTTTAACTATGCCCTTTCACAATGCCAACAGCAGTCTCGCGTATCTCCATTTACCTCTAAATTGTCCCTGTGAATAAAGGCAATTGGGAAGATGAGGTTATCCAGTTTCATAGTACCTTGGCATTCACTTATAGGAGACCAAATGTGGGCTCAAGACTAAACCTGTCTCCCTGTGTATGGGGCTTTATGTGCAGGTGCACCCCAGAGAACGATGGGGAAATTATGCATCTGTGAAGGCAACTTGCAGGGGGTAATAGGAGCTCAGTCCTTTGCCTTTGTAATTTCCTCCCTGCAGTTCAAGACCACCTTGCAGGACGATAGGAGCTGGCAGAGCCCAGGCTGCAGAGCAGAGGAGCAAGTGAGTGAGAGTGACGTGCCTTGTGAGAGCCGGTGGCGATACCTGTGTAGTTTCCAAACAGTATTTGTCTTCAGTCTTCTCCTATTACACTAGGGACATACTGCAGCTGGCCTCCATGTCTGAGTGGTTAATAAAGTTGATTTACACTGTTTATTTCTGTCAGGAGTCCATCAGGCATATTTTATTTTGCCTCCGGTAAGTCCCCGATTAGTTACTCTATAGTCTGCTTCCCCAGACTCATCGATTCCATAAAAAGAAAAAAGAAAAACACCATTACAACATATAGCCAAACTAGCCATTCACAGAGGAAAGAAGTGTATTTGATATTAGCACCTACAAACAGTTAACTCTGTTTCTGTTGGCATTACCCTTTAATTGGTAAAATATACATGGAAGGTGTGTGTAATGTGCAACTCATGCTGATTACAGTGATTTTGACTGTGGGGTGCCGTAGCTTCGTTTGCCAGTCAGTTTAACTAAAAATTGTGTTAGGGAGGTGAAAAGGCCTCCTTCCCTTCCCCATGAAGTCTTTTCACCATTAGTTAAAATTTGTCATGAAAGGGTTTCCTTTTTTCCCTTAGCTCTGCTACAGATTTTTGCTGATGATCCTCCCCAGTGCCCTGTTCCCACCCTCCAGGAAGAGTGGAAAAAACACCCCCGACAGAGAATGAGGGGAGAAGAGCTACTTCTTGCACCTGCAAAGCTGGGAATCACACTTGCTAAGATATCCTGTAGCAACAGGGGAGAAGAAACTCTGTTGTCTACCCCCCACCCAGCAGCTCCTGGGAACGAGGATCACACTTTTATAAAGACAAACTGTCGTTGCATCACATATACTGAAAAACAAATTGCAGGGAAGCTGGGCTATGAATTGATTCTCATTGATTAAATTCTCATCTCGGTGTGCTGGAATAGTGAGGAAGATCCAAAGGATCCTGTTGTGTGACAGGGCTACATAAATCCAAGGATTTATGTCAGCGCTTTATAGAGCACCTTGGAAGTATCCAGTTTTGGGCTTTCCATTTGAATATAAAACTGGGGCTGATTTTCAAAGGAAACATTAGTTAAAGCCTCAATTAAGACTCAAAATCAGTGGGGGTTGCCACTACTATTACAAAAGTCTCCCCAGTGTCCAGGGTGATGTGATTGGCAAGTAAGGTTATAAATGGAATAGGGAGAGTTAAAAAAAAAAAAAAAAAAGTTAATTTAGATCTCAGAAAGTGAAAAGCTGAGAAATTTTTCCACATAGTTTAAATGACCTATATGCAAAGGTCATCTAAATTTTTGAGATGTTGGAGGGGTGTATAGGAGAACTCACCTAAAGAGTACCTTTCCACATAAATTCAGCCGCCATGTCCAGGTAACGCACAGACTCTCCACTTAAGAGCCACAACAGCCAAGCATCCAAAATAAAACACACGTGTCCAAAGCCCACAACAAAAAATGCTGCAGAGACCTCCAAGTGAGCTCTGATGGAAGCCAGTGAGTCCATACAACACAACACCATAAAGCCCTATCACTTTAGGTCCAGAAGAATATAGCCCTTAGTACAGGAGACTAAGCAATGCTGTACCTTCATGCAACCTCTCACATCACCTATGGCATCATTCCTCATGGAAGTCCCTTGGCTCAAACAGAGCAAGGCTGAGTTGCAAAACATAAGTCGTATTTTTTTAGGCTAAAGGTTTATTTGTCAGAGTTGTTTTTGAGGGTCATTTACTACCTTCTGTGGAAGTCAGAAGACACTGATACATATCAATACTAGCAAGACTTTATCAGAGCTTTAGCCAGTGATGCCTCTCAAGTGATAATGGATACTCACCATCTGCCCTCATATTGCACTGCACAATTCTCTTGTGCTGGGATGCCAACAAACAAGCTTGACAATATTCAAGCTCCTAATGGATGAGCTGATCTCCTGTCATACTGATCAACATTACACGGCTCTTTTTTATTGTCCATGATAGAATTAATGTTTTATCTAGACTGTATGCTTCCTGGAGACTGTATGCTTCTGTTTTTGTACAGCTTCTTGCATACTGGAGTTCTGGGTTGTTTTTTGGTTGGGTGTTTTTTTTTTTTTTTCTGGTGTTATGTTATTACAAGGAATGCAGACGTTACATTATTACAAGGGATAAATACCAACAACAGTGATGAAAAATAATGAAAAATAACTGAAAGCAGAATGAAAATGATATTCTAGAAAGCTGAAGGAGCAAATGCTAACATGGTGGAGTTGACTAAACTTAACCAGCAGTGGATGATTAAATTGTATTTATTTTTAGCAGGCTACAGGCACATTTGTCATGGTTGTTTTTGAGGATAGTTTACTGCTTTCTGTGGGAGCTGGAAGATACTAATATATATCAATACCAGCAAGACTTTGTCAAAACAAAGGTTGATTTCATTTTGTATGGAAAAAATGTTGATTCCATTGCAATTAAAAAAAAAAACAACCCAACAAAAAAACCCAAACAGAATGCTTGAACATTTAATGTTCTAAAAAGATACAGCATAAAGACAGCAATGCTGTCATCGACCTCTCACAGATTCAAAGACTTGTGATTTACTTAGCTTCTCAATAAAATGTCAGTCTCATATGAACTATGAGTACTTTCTTATTTAAAAAAGGATAGACCTGGAAGAATTCAATCAGCATTTTGTCTTACAAAATTAGCCACGTATCAGTTACCGGCAGTCAGAAAATCCATGGATATTTGCCACACGTTTCCATGTTTGGTGGTGGTGAAATCATTAGTGAAGAGAAGGATTGCTTTTGTTCCTGAAAAATTACTTGATGTAGTGATTTTTTTTGTGTATTTGTGTGACAAAGAACATACTTTATTGTGTGTTGAGTTTTTTGTGTTTTGGTTTCTGTTGCAAACAGAACAGTTTGCAGTCTTAGAAAGATTCAGTGTGTAAGTTAACATCACTTTAGAACAGCTTTAACTTGTATGATTGCTCACTTAACCGATCATCAAAGGCTTTCCTGGTGCTGGCAGCTTCGCAGAAAGTAGACTGTCCAACTCAAATTGGCTTTTCTTGAATTAGTTTACTGATGAATTAGATTCAAATAAATAATAAAAAAAAAAATCACAGACTTAATAAAAAGTGAAGGACTAGTTAATTATTTAAAAAAAAGTTTTAAAAAACAGATATAAAATGGAAGATGCTTTTATTTTTAATAAATTAAAAGGTGACAAAAACTGTGTTCTATGAGAAGGCTTAAATTCTAACCTAAAAAAACCCCTTACCTGATAACCCAAATATACCAGTTTGCACATGTTACCAGTGTGCTCCATTACTGGTCGCTTGCCAGATGTCCTACCTGTTCCCTAGGGTTGGGCTCTCTGGCCTTAGCACATCTTCCACAGTACATAACATCTGGGGATTCCCATGATACACTGCCTTCCTTTGCTTGGAAGAGAGCTCCTGGTGCATCACATCCCATGTGAGGACAAGTTTATAATGGGAAACACAGTCAGGAAACTCCCATATAGCACAAAATAACTGTGCTGCTTTCAGTTGGACTGATTTGGGTTTCTGATGAAAGTCTTATCTTCCATTTTTCACCAGAATTGACATGTTGACCTGCTCTAGCAAACAAATACCTTTTGCTTAACTATCAGAAATAGATGTCTTATCTTTACCTTATTTCTAAAAATAACATACTGATTGTAGTGAAGCCTGGATCAACTTAACTTCTAGATCACATTTTGATGGTATCCTTTATATAGCAGCAGTGTATAAGGATTTGTTTCACATCTTTCGTTTTGACAATTTCCTTTGTGATTCCACTGCTGCAGCCACACAGACAGTATTTCTGGATCCTTTTATAAACACTTTTTTTCTTTTCCTTGGGGATGCTTGCTATTCATCATTTAATATATAAAAGTACAGATTGTGCCCATTTTCTTTTGCTCTTATTTCTATATTCACACTTGCTTCATAAGACAGGACAGATTACATTGCATGAATTTGCTATGAACAACACAGATGGTGTGTAGGATATGGAGGTACTAAAGGACAAAAAAAAGAGTGTGAGGAAGAACAGTGGCAAATCCATCAAACATAGTTGTAGGGCAGATGGGGAGTTTGAAGACAAAAGAAACAGGACTGGAAGAGTCCAGGATGCTGGAGGAAGGACAAAAAAACCAAAGGAGAACTTGTTTGCAGCATGGAAACAATTATGAACAGGAAAAGGACAGAGATAAGGGTTTTCCATGGACAAGCAATAGAGAGATGCTGGAAGATCTTTGACAGAGCCAATATTAATTGTGGTTAATAGCTGTTGCTGCAAAAGTGCACCATTCAACTAACCTAAAATTCTAATCAGTCTCCAAAAGGCCACCTTCCCATTTCAAAAAGGAACATCTGAACAGGTTATGACTTCTATCATCATGTCCTTCATGCATATAAAGCAGTCCAGAGAAATGTTTATATAAAATTGTGTATCTAATGAATCTTCTGAGGAAGTAAGGAGAAAAAAGTAGAAGTTGTGGGTGATTTTGTATACATTAATTTTGGAGTTCTCAATGGAAGAGATCTTATAAAGAGATGATGTCGAAAAGAAATGTTGCCATTCACGTCATCTTCACAAACTAGTCAGGAAGATTTGGAAATCTGAGGCTAGGTATCTAAAATTTGAATCATTTACAATCTCTATCCACTTCTGAAAATCCTGGTCAAAATATTTTCTTAAAAACTAATTATCTTCACCAATGCAATAGTTACTTAGTGTTTTAGTATTTTTATGAAGCCTTATTGACAAAGCCACGATATTCTACCTATGGTTAACATGACAGCATATACTAAGAAAAAAATCCTTAAATGCAGAGTAAGAAGTTACTGTATTTTTTTGCCCTGTGGAGGAGAAAAACCCCCTGCTCCCAGCCCAACCACCTCATAATCTAGAAGAAGATGTTTCCCTCATCTTCCCCAGAACCCCTCTATTTTATAGTACTACCAAGTGTCTAGGCTATTGTTTCAGCAATACTTAATTTCTTTTCAAAGAATGGACCTGTCTGTGAACAGAAAAAGGGAGGAATGAAGTGCTCTTGTGCTAAGACACTTTGTGGGATTATACCACATCATATCCACATGGTATGGGCTAGAAGGCAGTGATGTCAGGTGATTGTCCCTGCCTCTGCATAAGTTTCTTGGGAGAGTTGAAAGGGTATAAATTGCAAATGAAGACAACACAGTTTGATCACAGCGCTGAGGGGCCTGGCAAAATCCTAAAACCCTTAATCAGAAAATAACTGCAGGCTGAATTATCTCTTTCTGTATTGAGCCTTTGCTAGAGACCTCATCCAAGCATGAGAAGTCAAGGAGAAGCAATTTCAAATTTTACTATCTTCAGTTGTTGGGATAAATGTAGACATTAGTGTTTCTCCACTTGCTACTAACTTGTATCCTAGAAGTGTTACAAGGCATGCTACTTCATCAATTGAGTCTTTCAGACATGGACATGAAGACAGACTCACGCACATGCACAGAAACCATCACCACTGATTAATGGGAAACAAATCCTCTATGGTTTGTTTATCTCATATTTGTACCCACTGCAGTAGTATCAGAGCAGCACATGCAAATATTTCATTTTTAAAGAGGAGGAAGTGAGAGGAACAGCAAGCCTGTGTCTCATCAACATTGGTCAGTAGTGACCACTGGTCAAACTTTTGCAATGCAGGAAGGCAAGATATGTACCACACTGGTAATCTCACAGTCCGTCAGTTCAAAGCACAAGGGAACAAATGACAGAAGTCCTAGATGGTCTATACCAGGAAACCAAAGATGAAGGGAGGAGCATTTCTGAAGCTAACTTATCTTACTAATACACTTTGTTTTGCTGTAGTATTCTTTATGTCTTTGGTAGAGAAATTCACAGCAGAGTGAGGAGGGAGCTTTGTATGCATAGTACTTGTCTGTTTTATTCAGTTATTACTTTTCTTAATTTTCTTTGTCTCTCAAAAATTATTTGATTTATGCTTTTACAGAAAAGATGACAATTAATCTATGTGGTTCACAGATTGAAAGTAAGAAGATACTATTATGATTCACAGTACACAAATTGCCCTGGCTACTGGCTGAGCAATATTTGGTTTACTTTAGGAGAAAAGACCTGTCTTTGAAGAGGAACAGTGAGAAGGGAAGTGTCTTTGTCTTAGGAGACTTTCTAGTTTAAATAATAAGGAGGAACTATAAAAGTAAAGAAAAATATCAGGTATAAAATCTGGTGGATGAAGACACGTTGAAATAAGAATTTGCCATTAGCAGAAACGTTTATGGTTAGATTTGACAACTATTGGGATAGGAAGAAACCTGTTTTCACTATAGAGCAAGAAAGTAGACTACCTGATTCCTCTTGAAGCTAATGTCTAAATATTTATGAAGATGTAGTCAAGGCTCTGTGAAAATATAATAAGGTAATGGAACTCATTTGGGTGGCTTTGGCAAAAAGATTATTCATTAATGTTATTGATGTACACTGGAAGACATCTGATGTGGAGTTCATAATTGAAATGTTACAAACACTTCAGCATATGGATCCTTCACATTCACTTAATTGCCAGTTTAGTAATAATTTTATGTAATGAGGAATTATTAATACTACGTGAAATACTAAATTGACGTAATCACCAAAAAACGTAATATGACATCCACTGTGCAAAGGACATTATAATTCCAGATGTCTTTGTTATACTTTAACCAAGGAATGTAACTGGCCAAATTCATCTTTCAAAACCATGGACTCTATAAAGTTTTTATAATTTTTTATATAATTGTGTTTAAAGGTAAGGCTATTAATCAGACTTTCTTTTTCCTCATTCTTAATATCCCTTATTAGCATCCAGTTATGACAAAAAACTTGACAAATGATCATTAACAAACTGCCTTACAGTTTTGTGGCACAAGTCCCACTGTGAAATAAATCTCTATATGCTGTTTCTTTGATTATGTAGGCAGATACCAATACCCTGTTCAGATAGGTGAGAAGAGGGGACCAAATTTGTCTCTTTCACAGTTGCAGTTTAATCATTCTGGAAGACTGTGGTATTGGGACAAGAGATCTTTTATCTCCAGCACACCAATAAAAATCTTCCCTAAGTTTGCAATTACTGAAAGTCAATAGCCTATTGGTATGAGAAATGTACTCTTCGAGGACAAATGTCCACAACACAGTTATCACCCCTATTGCCACACAGAACAGATTGAGCGGGCACAGAGAATGTCAGGCACCTCCCCAGGTAATCCTCGTCACAGCAGGATCGGCGCACACTGATGCGGGGACCAGTGAAGTGTGCAAGGCCGCTCGTTCTCTGGGAGCCTTGTCTAGTCTATGACTTCATTTTCCTGAGTCATTATTCTGACACATCTCATGGGCAACATCTTCAGTGAGAGAAAAGAGCCAATATGAGTTTTTACTTATACTGGTATGAATCAAGAGAAACCCTACTGAAGCCAGTGACTTCCTATACAAAAGCATAAAAGCAAGAGGTAAAGTGAAGCTATTAATGAACAGCAAAATAGAAAGCAAAGTCTTCAATTCCATTTTACCTCACTTCAGGTTTAAGTGAGAGACACGGGAAATGCAGTTCTCTGGTTCGCCTGACCTGGGAGCTGGAATTGTGAGACTTACACTTCGGCATATAAAATACACTGTGTGGCACATGTTCAATTTAAAAATTCATACCTGAGTGACCTTATCCAGAATTACTATGTATGCTTTTACCTATCCTGCTCCTTTTCATGAAGTTCATCAGTGATGAACTTGTGTTTAAATCGAAAGGATGAAGATCGGTATATTTACTGGAAGAAGATATTTTCCAAACATCATTTAAAGAAACAAGATGAAAAGCATGAAAATGTAAATTAGAGGTCAATTTTGTTTCAGTTTTAGGTGGACACTGCTCTCAAAAGTTAATAATCCTTTGATAAAGGAGATCCCATTTAAATCCCGTTTCCTAAGGAATGGCTCATTCCAGATGTTACTCTGAACAATCAGCGAGTCTTCACAGGGTACAGCTGTATGCAGAAAGTCTCAGGACTGGAGTTTATTCATTATTTCATGCTTACTTGAACATATTTTAATCAAAACTTATCATAAAGTATGAGTTTTAGTACTTCCATTACCTTTTAAAATACTAAATTATGGGATCTGAATAGTTGCTTTCTGATTTTCTCCTTGGAAGAGTCTATCTAGGAATTACACGAACTCTATTCAACAGCAAATAGGACACAGCCTTTAGAGAGATCATGCATGTATGTTGCATATGGGAGATAAAATGAGTTATTTGTACATCACACTATTACAAGGTAAAGAATTTTTCAGGCTATGTAAAAAGTCTGCTCTTTGGGTGATACAATTTCAATGCTTGTACATATGTTATGATTTGATGAATTGCAATAATTACTATGTGCATTGTACTCTTCCCTTCTTGTTTTCACATTTGCAGATATTTTTCTGTAAGGCTTACTAATGGTTTGTGTTTTAACCAATTTAATACCTCTTTTCTTAAAGTATTTAGAAGCATTTGTTTATATAAAGAAATTGCTGTTCAACAGGCAAAAAGGATCTATTTTAATATTTTAGAAATCAGCAAAATAGTACTGAAGAAAAACAAAGCATTACATATTCTGAGAAATGGTACAACACAGTATCTTATTTCTTGTAAAACGTATTAAGCAATAGCAATCATTTCAGGCAAATGTTTATTTTATATTTGATAGCTAAGCAAGACAGAGTTTCATTCATCTTCATTTTTGTATTTTTAAGTCCACATAATTTAGTTCACACTGGAGCACAAGGCTCAATGTTAATAATTTTTCTTTGTATATTGTCTTAAGTGAAAGACAAAGTATTTTTCTCTCTCTTTTATTTTTGTTTTGTTTTGTTTTTCTTTTTCCTTTGGCTCTGTTTATAGCCACGGGAGCATGATAGGCAGGAAGATTAGCAGCCCCTTCTCTTACCATCTACATCAAAAGTAGAAGTAGGAGATGGCAATAACGTTCCTTCTCCCCTTGTGAAAGAGGACAGGAGGACTCAGAAAGAGACTGAAAGAGTAAAAGGAAGCAGTCAACAAGCTGGAAAGGGGGGAATTCTGAAAACTCATTTTCAGATATGGTTTGATTCCTGGAAGTCTAGGATTACAATTAATATTACTTATTTTGTGAAGCTCTTCTTTCTAAATTCTCTGTCCTTAGCTGTAAGATTTGTATTCTAATTAAAATCAGAGGATGGTACTATTGCTTGTATTAAATAGTCCCTTGACTCTAAGGAGTCCCACTGAAGTAAAACACTAACCCATGCCGAGTTATGACACCACAATCCAGCAAATCCCCTGCAGCCTTTTTTATCTTAAATACCATTCTATAGAATACAGTAAGGAAGTGCATGAAGTAAAAAATATGCACAATGAAAAACATAATTAAATGCTGTACATTTCACCCAGCTCAGCAAGAAAAAAATCTTTAAGATGACACAAGTGGGAGAGTAGGCACAATTTTCTAAAACTGTAACCTATAATAACTACAGCAGAAAAATACAAACTAGCAAGAATTAGTGATTAGGGGTCCAGTCCTGAGGGTACCAAGCAATCTCAAATTTTATTTAAGTCCATGGGAGCCCTAGGTGCTTGAACCTCTCTGAAGCATGCCCTAGGCAACAAGGTAAGAATTTAATCTCATAAGAAACCAGAAACAATGAATATTATCCTCACAGAAATGACAGTGACACTGAGAGGTTTTTTACATCAGAGCTGAGTGAACATTTTATTTGCTGAAAATTATTCCACAGATGTTACCTGTATTTCTCATTGCAAACTGCTCACAAAGAGATAGTAACATTGTAAAATTCTCAGAAGTACTTCTTATTCAAAATTAGTCACACACTTCTCCAGTGAATTTTCTCTTCAAAATCTGCTTTTGGTGAATATTTGAGCTTGCATTCACTTTTTCATGAGTTATTCATACTAATAAAGCTTGAGCACTCAAGTGTTCCTGGAAAGCAAACGTGAAAGCATTGCAAACATGGTCTAATTGAAATCCACTTTCCACTTTGAGCAAATATTCGTGGAACATTTTTCCTACTATTCACTTCGTTTTAGTTGACATTATGGGCTAAAATCTCACTGATGTGCACTAAAGAGAGACGTCACAGCAGAACTCTCTTCAATAATGCAGGTGCAATATTCCTGGAACAGGCAGGTCTCTTGAACAGGCATAGCATGATTTAACCTGCTCTGTCCTTTTATTTTGTTCAGAGGGCAGCCTTTAAAGTAGACTGTTCAATGGCTAAGTGAACTCTCCTTAGTGTTTCAGCCACACATCAAAATATAAGATCCCATGCTGTACCTCTAAGCTCCCCTTCAGAGCTAATCAATAAAGTTATTCATCTAGCTTCTTTCATAATTACCAGTGATCAGCTTATTGCTGGTGTAAGATAGGCTTCTTCAGAACATATATTTGTTGCTGACATGAGAGGTCACCATACAAGCAGTGACCAGTGGTGTAACTTCTTTTATATTTATACTATATATAGATAGATAGATAAAGCTATTGTCCCTGAAACATCTTGATCTTTGGAAACAATGCATTAGGAACCTCATCCTCCCTAGGAACGTGCTGAAGTCCATAGAGCAACAGGAGCCTCCAGAGGACCATTCTGTTCGTGCGTGGTCAGAACTGCTTTCTGGATGTGCCCATCTTTCCCCATCAAGGAGAAGGAGGCCCTACGGTGACAAAACACCCAATGGAAGTGCCTCAGAAAAGTGTCTGTTTGGAGTGACAAATTCAGACCCTGTTGTCTCCAGTGGCATATTCATAAGAATTTCCACAGTTCTGCTATCAAACTCTCCGGTAAAATCATCATCTTCCTTGTATCCTCCTTGAGATGTAGAAAAGTCTAGTGAGAATCACTCTTTCATGCCAACAATTCCCTGCTACTTTGATTGCCTTTCAAGCTCATCTCCCCTTATTTACTCATTCATTACAGATTGTTAAGTAAAGTGCTGAAGGGATAGGAGGTATTACAGCTCCTACAGAACCCTCAGAGGAAGAAAACTTCAAAAAAGTTCGTTACAAGTTGTACTTGTATCTCTCAGTGCGAACAGTGCATTGCTAATGTCACAAAGCCTATTGACAGGTATTTTGTTTGTAAAACCAGGATCATCAGGTTTCTCCTGCAACGTGGTGAACATCATCTTTGCATTACTTCATGCATGGTCCCTCTGGGTCACTGCTCAGTCACTAAGATGAGTGTCCTTACGTCTCTCCAGATTTGTACTACACACAAAATCAAGCCACTGGCTTTGTGAAACAAATAAAAAGTAATTTTCTCATAATCCTCAACATAATGTATACATAATGTATACATACAAAACTGTTAATTGTAACATACACTATACACCCCTGCTGTTGTACAACTTTGGGGGTACCAAAACCTTTTTATTTGTACATACATGCTATCACCCCAAATGTATCCGTCGACTACATGTAGACAATAAAAAATCTTCACTGGAATAATTCTTCCTTCAGTACGACATATTTTGTTGCAAGGATTTTTCTTCAACAAGGCTGTGAGATATGAAATCTACTCTCTCTTTAGCTGTTTTTTTCTTTTGGTTTCTAACTACTCAGTGCTTAAAAATAGTTTTCTGCATACTAAATTGTGGCACCCAGTCATTTTCATATAGTTAAAATAAAGCACTACAGCTTGGATTTTAGGTCCAATGGTCACACCATAAGAATACAATTTATTCACTAATTAAATGCCCACTACCTCCATCACTAACGCCTGCCAGCTCCAAATTTATATTGCAAAGAACTTTCATTTTATATGATGCATAGAAAAGAAGAAGGGGGGAAAAAGACCAAGAATATTAATATATAAGAAATGACTTCCTTAAGGTCAGGAGCACCTCAAACTGTAACACAGATAGAGCCACTAGAAATGGAAAGGAAATTCTTAGGTTTGTAATAACATAGTAACTATATAAATAATAGCTCTGACTTTATCTCTATATTACAAATTGCTAGTTGATATGCTTTCGATGCTGCTCTGCTACTACTGGTTTATTGCCCGACTGGATGGCAGCAGAAAGGCATGTCATTTTTATGTGGCTTATTGTCAAAGTGTTCATAAAGCTAGATTAGGCTGCGTTCGCATTGTGTTTGCTCCTCCCTTGCAGCAGAGCTACATACTATTGTTCCTAGACATAAGTGTGAAAATTAATATGAATATTTATTTTAAGACCAAATTGCAGTTTCCCTCTGCCTCTACTATTGACACATATTCACACACATACCTTATTGAGTTACATTGTTTAGAGGCTGTTTTTATATTTTTAATTGTTTGGTAGACTTAGGATATGTAACAATGGATAACTGTGCAATACATTAAATACTTATGGGTATGTTGTGCCTTCTGTTATAATATAAAATCCATCTATTCTGGTTGATGGGTTTTAACCTCACACAGAATACTTTAAACTCCATTTGGACTTGTGCCTACAATCACCTTAGCAAAGTCTCTTAAGTAACTGCGCACAGCCTAATTAGTATGCATTATCAATTAACAAACTTAATAGCCGGCAGATTGATTAGATCCTCTGTTGCAGGGGCAGAGCTGAAGCGAAACAGAATGAAAAATCATTGCACGCATACACTGCTGCTTTGTTATTTTCTCAGATCCCCTCCTCCTCCTCCACATTCCTTTAATTAATGCATACATATGGTTCTGAATATCTTGTAAACTAGAGCTTGCTCTAACTCTTTAATAAAACTCACTCGTAGATGAGAGAGCCATAGTCCATGCCTTATTTATTTCTGGCTGAAAACATAAACCATTTGTTTTCACTCAGGTCTTTTCCCTCTAAATGTGGCAAGTTTTAGAGATCTGCTGCTTCTAAGCTGCTGGTTTTCACAGTGACTGATAGGGAAAAACAGGTAAGTTGGAGCTGTGTGCACCACTTCAGATAACCCATAGCTGAGAAGATGGTCCAAGCATCACGTGGATGGTATGTTGACACATACCACAAGGTGGATTCCACAATTATTGTTAAAAAAACCAAATAACACAAAACATGGTATGTCATTTTATATATTCAGTTATATTGATGAGCTGGAAAATAAGAATACAGGAAGAAAACCCTTCCTATTTGGAAAGCAGAGATCAGACTAAAAAAGTTTACTGTAAATTTTAGATTAAATGCTGGTGTTAGACAGGATTTTCTTCTTTAAGAATAATTTGATGCAAACCCCTCGAAGACTACTGAAAACAATGCTGACTGTCAGTTGCTGCCTTGCAGTGGTGGCAAGGTCTGTCCTTGGGCAAAGCCTATTAGCTTTTATACACTGGGAAAGAAAGTAGTGCTTACCATGGTGATGTGAGCACTAACAGCAAGTTGCAGAGTTAATAACTATTTAGCATTTATATAGCATTTATATATGCAAATCACTGAAGAAATATTAGCTAATTAATCCACACAACAGAGTGGTGGGGCTAGTCCTGTAAAAATATCCACGACTGTTGGTATGGTTTAATGCAAGAAAGGTGCAAAATAACTTTCCCAAAGGCATAAAATATGCTATTGTCGAGACCTAGTTTAGGGCTCAGGGCCCCCTGATTTGCACATCTGTATGTGCACATGTGTATTTGCACATCACCCTTAGTGAGGGTGTGCTGCCACAATTTTTACCATTTTCATAACCACAGAATCACACAACCCAATGGTTGAGGTTGGAAGAGATTTCTGCAGGTCATCTGGTCCAAGCCCCCTGCTCAGGTGACATCAGTTACCTGAAAGGAGAGTAGCGTTATCAAAATGCCTTGAAGAATGACTGCTCCTCTAAGCAGTCATATCCAAAGAAGCTGATGGTTACAGCCTCATCTTCATAAAAAGGCACTGAAGGACTCAATTTCCTAGTTGAGAAAATGGCAACAATTATGGGTTCTGTGCCAAATGGTATTTTTTTTTTCCCAAATGAGAAGTTAAGCATGCTGATACAAACTCAGTGAGACACTCTGATAGTACTTTGCCAAGAGGAAAAGTAGTGCTTATCGCTGGATTGAGACCACCCTACTTCCAAAAAAGCAGGAGCTCATAGACCCTACTGAGTTCAGGAGTTCCTCCAGGTCAGGAGACTCTGCCTTTCTCAAATTTTGGCCCTTAGAGTTCCTGCTACTCCACTGTCCCATTGCAAGCCATTCCAGGTCTTCCCACGGGTGTTTTTCACTTCAATGCCATAGATTTCTCTAGCCCACCGTTTTTCGCTTTGTGAGCATGTTCTCCTAAGCAAGCAGACCAAAAGAGGCATAAAGCATGTGGAAGCAAACTCTGTTCTCTACTGCTTCTGTAGTCTATTACTATGCCTTGGCATGGCTTTTCTTTTCCCCATCCCCAAAAGGCAAGCACAAAGATATAGCAACTATTTTTACTCTGAGGTGAAAAAAAATCTATGTGTTTTAAATAAAACCAAGTCACCTAAAGTTAAAGGCTATCCTCCTCCCAGGTCCTGCTGATGTCACTTGGGTTTTATATAAAGGGTCACACACAGTCTTATCCAGCTCTATTTTATTCTCCAACTCAACTAATTCAGACTCTTTCTATTGCTACGCGGATTTTCTCCTTTTTTCCTCTTTTTTTTTCCCAGCAACTGGCCTGCTACTGCTGAAATAGAAGTGATTTTCCGAAAAATACACAAAAAATTTTGCTGTGTATTTTGATGTAAAGAATTAGAAGAATCACAGAGATTCAGAAATGTAATTAAAAATATTTTACATCATAAACAAGCTTCTCTGGATTCTAAAGAAATCTGAAATACTACTAGAAGAAACAATAATACCTAAAATATCAAGGATATAACTTCCCCTTGAAAAAGGCTTCCCTCATTAAAAAAAAAATTCTTTAAGTAATAAGAAGACTGAAATTCCTTTGAGTCTAGGTAAAGATGGAACATTAATTAGCTGCCAGAAAATGGTCTCTCAACACTGCGGTAAGAAATATGCCTCTAATTCTCATTATGTGACCCAAGAGAGGGGCATTAGGTCTGTAACCAGTGAAACTAAAATGTGAAAACTTTTTTTTTAATGATTGGACTACTCAGAGAGCAAGAGGTGAATAATCACCTGCTATCAAAGTATTCTCTTCTCTGGATTAGCATTGGCTCCATACAGGCCCTTTCTCCTCACCTAAAACTGATTGTACCCTGTTTAAGGCAGATCACTTTATTCAACATATGATTTCTGAAAAAGTAAAGAGATCATAAAAATACAACAAATTGGCTAATACAAAAAAGTAGAAAGTCAATGCAGCAACTTTCTATTACCTCTCTGGGTATTGTTACAATTGTTCTACAGTCCTATAGCTGTTCTACAACACTGTGGTGATTCAAGTTACAGCTGTATTATTCAATGTATATCATTTATTCTCCGTGTAACACCAGGTCCTTGAAAGACTCTCATTTTAGAGTGGTATTCCTCCTTCTTCAACTCAAGTATAACTCAAACACTTCTAAGATAATTAATACCCTGAGAACTGTATATATTTTAAGGTGTTCCTTTTTTGCCAGAAATCCTATGAAATAATTAAGAAACGTGTGTGAATTTTGTTGCCCTATGCTGTACTTTGCCCTTTACCCCATATCCTTTTGACAGGTGTCTGAAACTGAGCACAGTATTCCCGTAGTCTCTGTGCCATGCTGGAGGTGTGAACTGGTACCCAATTCAATTTGAGTACCCGGTTCCTTTGATCCAAAATATATTTTGCACGTTCTCTTCCAAGTGGCACTCTAGAAAACATTGAAATGAAAGTAAAAATATTTTTATGCTTTATCTTTCTCCTTATAATCCTTACTAGATTGATGTTAAGTCATGTATCACTTCATTGATAAGGTTTGGCCCTGTTAGGGGCTGGTTGCACTATATCTTCTTTATGTCCTTCTTGATGCTAGGTACCACCGTGTACCACTTCTTCTTTTCCAGTTCAGGATGAACTACTTTTTCCTATATGTAGTGATGTTGCTGTTCATATTCCTAGGGCAAGATTACATTGACTCATATCTTCTTATATTCTTAGGAATTTATCATGCAAAAGAAGAAACTGGACATCCTTTAATATGAACATTACCAAACTTGACAGGATAAACAACATGTTCTCACATATCTGAGAGGAGACACATTGCATATTGCAAAATGATTTATCTGCATTCTGAAGACATTTTACTACATTTGTATTAGTTTATGTCCAGTGTTTAAAAAATCGCAGTTGGATTACTCATCTGCCATAGCCTTAATGATACTAGTATTTTAAGTCTAATTTTTCAAAGTGACTAGTAATTCTGGCTACTTAACATTTGGAAGGAGCCCAAATTTAAAAGGGTAGATGTTCAGCACTTTCTGAAAATCAGTCCATTTTATATGTCAAATGAAATTATTCCTGCATTCCTTGTGGTGAATTTGCTCTACCTCTTATATCACCAAATGGACCTTGAGAGGAAGAGTGGAAGAGGTGGTGGAACAGCGAACAGAGAAAACTAGCAAAAACCACCAGCAGACAATATTAGACAAACCCCACAACTGGTTTATCTTTCGTTTCTACTCCAGAAATTTTTGCCCAGAAACTTGTAATATGTGTTTCACCTGGTCTGGAAACAGTCTGCAACTTCAGACAATCCAGTTAGACTGGCTGCATGAGAGTTTTTTTCCTGTCAGAGGGCACCATCAAGCAGCTGCAATGACATTCAAAGATTAACCTTCAGTTAAAGAAATGTCCACCTCCAATACTGAGGAGACACCATGATTTTTTTTCAATGCTACACTAAAACAAGACCATTTGAAGAAAACACCGCCAGATCATTATGTAAATTGCAGAAGTTTAGGGACATGTTCATATCAATCAACATAGGCTCCTGCTACTCTTTCAACACTGACTGCAACAGGAGCACAGGAAGTTAAACTAGCTGATAGAGCAGAGGTAATTCAGTGCCCAGTGTGAGAAGTGCCATTTTCTCCTCCAGTTCCCCAAGACTACAAACTGTAAACTGGCTACAATGGGCCCTCAACACTCTCCATGCAGCTGACTCTTTAGACCCCTGAGAAGCACAGACCTCTCCCCTGATTTGCCTTTTGACTACTGCTACACCAACAGGAAGCTATTTGCAACAATTGCACTCAGATAGGACAATGAGCTTTATGACTACAATGGGTAAACCTTCACAGGACCCTGAGCCCACAGACAAGATCACAGCTATCTTGCTCACATTGCGGAACTCATATCTGGGAGAGCTGCATTTTTGCCCCCCCAGTGACGAGGCTCTAGGAAGGGATGCTGCACAGGGACCTTGGGTGCTGCAGGGCTGAGAGAGCCCAGGCTTGGAACATGCTGCGCGGACATGGCCCTGGTGTAGCAAAAGGGGAAATACAGCAGACATCTTGGGTTTTAACTACTGTTATTACACCAAAAAAGACTTGAAAAGAAACTTAAAGCTGCAGCAAATCTATTCTAACTGGACAGGAAACTGTTGGGAACATATAAGGAGCTATTCTGCATTCTTGTTGTTGCCATTATTATTGTGATGTGTAGAAAATTAGAAAAGTGTATCTCAGAACTTCCCAGTCCAAAACCCCTTATGTCAAAAGCATGTTCAGGGCATAAGATCATGACTGAAAAGGCAACAACAAAGGGTTCCTCTGTAAATTCAATCTGTCTCCTTTATAGGAATACCTTATGATAGATATTAATTACAAGATAACATACTTATTTCCACAGGAACCAGGTCTCATTCAATGTGCTGAATGTGTGGCTGTTCATTATTTCTTTTATTCTCATCATTCAGTCTGTGACTTCTTATATTATTTACTATAAACCATTCAAACCCAGCACTGAATACACTATTATTAATTTCCTTCTGAGCTTCTTGTACAATGCTTCTACAGTATCCTCTTTGGGATTTACAAACACAGATGAATTTATCTTCACAAAATCCCTGTGGGGTGAGGGAGTGTGCTGATTTGCATGTTATAGATAGGGAATGCGCACAGAGGTTGAAAGCAAGACATAAAGTAATTTTGGGTACCCAGTTTGAAAAACTTGGGGCCTAATTCTTCAGAGTAAGAAATACCTCAAAAGCACTCTATCTGTTCATAAGAAAGTTCCCTTTGACTTTGGGTTCAATTAGAAATGCTGAATGTTCCTTCAAATCAGGGGGCTTATTCTGCATACCCAGAAAGTGAGGATCATGCATATAATCCCCCAGTCACATAAGAGGAGACATGACCCCCAGTTTCAGAGTATATGACCTAATGCAGTGGATGGAGCTGAGACTAGAGTCATGGTTCTCATCCCTGTTTCATTTTCTTCTGTGTTGATGTGAATAGATAAATTGGAGCCAGACAACAGCCTCACTCCTTCCTATTGCCCTGTGTGAGGTAGGGCCCTGCGGACAAAAGTATTAACTAGCAAAGCAATCGTAAAACATGAAACAAATTCATACTGGACAGGCAACCTTCTTCAGATGTTTTTAGAGTATTTTGTGTGCTCAATTTTATAAGAATGGTAATGTAGTGTTTATTTCACAATATGTTTTGTTCCACTAGACGTAACAGCAGCCTTTGCTAGCAGAGTTTTATTGCTGTAACCTTTTTTCTTCTTTCCCCAGACAGATTCCACTCTTCTGTTATTTCCCTCCTGTCTCGTGCAAGTTCTTTGATGCAGAATATGCTTTGATTCCTTTTAACATAGCTGAATACGGAACACACTTGTGAGTTGTGAATAATTCATAACAAGGAATCCCTATTAGAGAATTTGTACTCAGTATCTGCAGAAGACACAGGAAATCACATCATCTATGACCTCTTGATAGAAGAACTGCTTTAGAAATTATTGAGTTATTCTGACCATAACCTAAATGCACTGACTTTTTCCCATAAGGAACTAGGAAATGCCACCCATTTAATTTTTTTTAATATGGAGGCACAATCAATATTCTTCTCTCTCTTTCTGTGGAAGACCCTTTATTCATGATTCCAAGTCTAGCTAAATAATAGGTAGGCCAATGATTTATTTTTAATATGAAAATCTTCTTATCTATCGAATACTTTAGCCCCACAAATGTCAAGTCATTTATTCAATTGTTAAGGTGACTGCTCATTTTCCATATTTTCAATGGAATTATTTCCACTTCAGTGCTAAAATATACTAAGCTTGAAGTAAATCAATTCCCTCCTTGTGCTAAAAATTAGCATAGCACAAACTAATCAATGCTATCAAACACTAGTGCAAAAGCTGTGACAATAACCGTATCAGTGAGGAAGTAAATTGCTTATTATGCCAAACTGGGAAAAAAGCCTCATCAGTCACAAACCATCTGATTCACAAAAATACAGGCTGCAGGTCTATTGTTCTTAGAAGTGGGCAAGTTTGTTCTCCATGTTATTCGAAATACATCTCCTGTAGTAACAGGCCCCTGCAACCTTTCTCTGCACCAGCACCTTTCCCGTGCACTAGTACAAATGCTTAGAAATATTTGTTGAGCAAATATTACACGGGCATACAGTAGGCTGCAGTGCCCATTCTCCGTTATGCACCAGCCCTTGTCTGGTGGAACCTTTGCTATCCCTCAGACGAACCAGGGAGATGGCATTGCAGTTAGGGTTGAAGCAGGAGAGCAGGACCTAGTGCTCACCTTTTTCTCCAACTTCCCGCATGACCAAATACAGCTGCTCTATATCTCGGCTCCTCCATCTGCAGGCAGGGGTAAATATGTCCCTGCTGACTAACGGTGTTGTGAGGACAATATGACTAGTATCTGTAAAGCATTCAGGTGCTTGAATGTAGGGGTATAATAGCAAACCTGTATAACAGTTCATTAAGGCAGGGCTGCTTCCATGCCTGTCTAACAAGACTATCAGCAAGGATGGCAATTAGTGCCAGTGACTGGACCAAGACCACCAACTCGTTTCCTCTGAGCCCCCAAGCAGCCATCTGATGATAATAATTTTGGGTCTTTACCAGGCAGGGATGGACATGAACGGATGAGCTAGAAGGGAGAGGTTCTATGTTCCATTACTAATATCCTGAGCCATCCAGTCCTACTATAAAAATTCACTTTTATTAAAAGGTTATTTCTGTCACTTGCTATAGTATCGCTATCATTCTCTGGGAGAGAAATGATGAAATATCATTTTAAATGTTATAAATGCAATATTTAAACAGCTTTTTTTTTTTTTTTTCCCCTCAGAGAAAGTGCTTTGAAAAGACATCCCCTCCAGAATGTGTTAGTTCTTAACGGGGGCCAACCTTTTTTAATCTCACAGTTCCTTGCGCATTGTAGGGAGAAGAAAAAGAACAAATCTGCAGTATACTCCACTAGGTTAAAGGTTGTAGTTCTCGAGGTCTGAAGGGACACTTCTTTATTTATCCTTAATAAATTGTCACACACAAACAGAAGTTACTGAAGTATGTGGATATTGATTTCCAGTAATACAGTGACATTGACATAAAATGGATGTAATTTTCATAATAATATCTTACACTTATAATAACATCTTTTGTCCCAGAAGGAAAACAAAATGCTTTGCAGAGATCATCTCATTCCCAGCTGTTGTGCAACAGCTGCATTACGGCTTAGCATTTGTTTCCTTGAGAAAGACAACCCTCCATGACACCTCTTAGCCATTCACAGCTAGAAGTGACTACCATTGCCCAGATGAAGCTGCAGACAAGAAGTAAATGTACACGTTACAGTTTTTAAGACCCTGGAGCTGACACCCATATATTTTAACCCAATCTTCTCAACAAATTACGCTTCCTTCCCTTTCTGCTTGTGGAAGTGATGAATGCGAGCTAGTAGGACTCAGCTTTATGCTCTTCTGCAAACAGGACTTCCCCTAACACCACGCATGGATTTCCATTACATTCTGATTCAGCAGAAAATTGTATCATCAGCACCACTAGTGCAGCTGAGATTATCAGAGTAGTCCAGGGGATTGAAACACACAGCTTCCATTAAAATTAATTAGATACTTTAAAAATTCAGCTGAAGTGCTGCCTGGAAATGGACCTTCGAGTCACTGGCCCAGTCCAGTTCACTGTAAGAGACAGTAGGTATTTTGGGGAAGAAGGGGTGGTGGAGTGCAAAGAGGACAACCATAAAACAGATTGCAGCAAGTCAAGAGTTCCCTGCAGGAGAAAAGACCTTACCTTATAACAAGAATATTCCAAAACACTGGGTCTTACAAAAACACTGTATTACGTAGTGCAATTACTCAATGTCTGCCTTTGCTATATTTCACATTCTGTGGTGTGGAGACCATTTAATGTTCTCCATTTACATAGAATACAAGGGTAGTGATTATTTTCAGGGCTTCTGCTAAAAGGCACCATAACACCATAAAAAATAGTAATGCTGTTTTTTAACAAAGGTTTTAAATAATAAGTTTCTTGGGCCAACTATAGCCATTGCTGAGGAAAGTTTTGCAATTACAAATGTTGCTAAGTAGGAAAGTAAAATCCTTGAGATGTGAATCTAATTTACTACAGTGCTCTAAGATATAGTTAAATCACCCTGGTAATGAATATGCTAATGTCTGTTTTTTTAGATGAACTTAAACTGATGACTTTGATTGTGAAAGAATAAAATTGTTCTCTTCAGGAAAAATGATAGCAGCACTAAATCAAGTGTCTAATACAAAAATATAATTCTACAGATTCTTCCAATATAAATGTCTTTAGAGATGATGTGCCAAGTGCAGCAGTCCCCTTAAGGCTCGCTCTTGTAATGCTCAAGGCACTGGGAGGTTTGCTATTAGCTTGGTTCAGAGTGCGTTAAGAACAGACACAGAGAAGGAAATGCTATCTATTCAGGTGTCATGAGTATGCATGCAAATGCTTCTGCTGTTATTCACAGACTTGATCCATAGCAAAATTTCACTATTTTCAGTAATACTCACAGCTTATCAGAGTACAGCTATCTAGACAGCATATCCATAAACAATTCTTCGCAGCACAAACTTTCTCCCAAAAAAACCAAAACCCCATCTGCAGCAAGGTGAGCTTTTTTCAGCAGGATCCACAAAACCTTTTTTTTTAGTGCACATGCCTAGGTGACAATATCATCAGAGCCTTGAGTGCGCCAGTAGGCTTTACTTATCCTAACCAGCTTCCTCTGGGACATCCACCCATGCACCCTATGCCCATGGGGCCAGGAAGCTCCACTAAAGCTCAGCCCTGGGCACTTGGCTCCTGCTTGAGCTGCGCCATAGCTACGTCTGTGTTCAGCCCTGTCTCCTGCTGTCCTGACTTACTGGCTGCTCTTCCTGCATGGACCTCATATCTACCCTGTGGTCCTGTCCCCTAGGTGGACCTCAGGTTCATGTTGTCCAGCCCTGTCTCCAGCTGCTCCTGGCAGGACCCCAGAGCTGACACGTTGCCTCTACTTGTCTAAGACTGCTGAACAGCTCAGCCCTGCTTGAGGATGGTGGGATGGTGCCTGTTGGCAAGGGCGCTGCCTATGCTGGGGTCCCCTCAGCTCTGGCTTGTCTTCCCTCATGGAGCAGCCCTGGCAAATACTGACATTCATCAACTTTCCAGCACTTCTTACATCACAAGAAGTGATGGGGTTGTGAAGTCAAAAAACATCAACTCATGTTAGAGACTTATAACTGAGACACATGAAAATCCAGTAACTCAGTAAACAGTCTTAAAACATCAGGAAATCCTCACATGAAAAAGGTTTACTCATGTGAGTAAAGACACGTGAGAATAGGCAACAGTTCATCTGTGATCTGTTGGACATTGTGCACATTTGCAGTCCAGGAGGCAAAGCAAAATTTGATTAACCCTTTGGTTTTGCATAGGTAGCTCCCATAGTCATCAGAACAATTAACAGAATATAGCACAAGGGAGCCTGGCAGTCTTGAAGCAGTAGGGTGGACTCTCCATGCCATCTTTCTTCTGTGCACATGCAAAAGACACCCGCTTACGGTGCTATCCGCCTGGTGCCTATCACAGACCCTAAACTCACTCCCCAGGGGGAGAGTATTAACATTTATGTCGTTATTTATGTGACAGACAAAAGTACAGTACAGGTAAGTATGACAGAAAGAGTTACTGAGTGAACATGCAGCTAATCAATGCGTGTGAACAGATCTGCCATACTTATTCATAAATGTGTAAATGTTGTAAGTAATGAACACACAAAATATGAACACACTCATTTGTCTACTTATGAAGAATCAATTATTTCCTTATCATTTTCTCTATTCCAGCCCATACTGCAGAGGATCATTTTGTCTTACTTCACTGAAAATACAATAAATCTTCAATACAGTACTAAATCTAACAAATTACTACAAATCTCACAATATGCTTTATTTTCTTATCTAAAAAGGACATTTGCAAGACCAAACCTCCAAAGCAACCCATCTCTTGCTTCTTAGTTACAAGTCCATTTAATTTTATAAATTCATTACTCCTTGCACATAAAATTACTTCCCATGATGTTTTAAATACACTTTTTCTGATTTCACCGCATTCATACAAATATTTCCACAGAACTGGCATACTAAACCCATATCTTCTCCCTGTTAAACAAGAGCTAGATTTCTAATTCAGTTTATTAGTAGTAGGACTGAAGTACTTGTAGTGCTTCATGTAGTATTAGACTTGACCTACTCTGTTTTGCCATTTGTTTGAAGAGCTTTTGCTCTGCAAATCTATCTATATATCTAAATCACAGATAAATCTAAATCAGAAACATACAGTAAAACTATTCAAAATATGGAGCCTACTTGGGCTATTTCAGAAGGATTTTAGAAGGTGATTCCCAAAGTTCTCTGGAAAAAGGAAATTTTGTAAGAATTAGTACAATAAAGTAATATTTCTTAATGAAGAGTTGTACTTTGAAATGAAATAAATAACTATGAAAGTAATGTACCTAGCTAAAATCATGGTCATCCCTTTGGTACCTGTACATCTATCTATACACCTGCTCTTATAACACAGGAAAAATCTCACTATCTCTTTCCCTGTGTTTCCTCTGTGTTGCAGGGACTTTTGTATTTATTTATGGTTTTGCATGCAGTATGGCTCCTGGCAGAATGACCCTAGTAGAGCTCAATCAAAGAAATGGATTTCATATGTTGATTTACAAACTCTTTGGCTATCTTGATCTCTTCTACAGTCATGAGCCAGCAGCTACACCACCACTGTCTTCCGCATAACGTGCTTTTTTCTTTGAATACAACAGTTCTAGGATAAAGAAATTTCCAGGGGAGCTTGCAGAAGGATGCCTAGCACTGAGGCTGAGCTCACAAACTTCACTAGATCGCATATCACATTGCAAAAGTAAACATTGTATTCAGAAGTATAATCAGGAGGGTTGTGTCTGAGCCTGGAATAAGCCTCTTGGTCTGTTCAGAACTTGTACAACTGGCATGGATTTTGGGCAGGTACTGTCGCATCCTGATACCAGTTCAGATGATTGCATGTGGCTGTGTCTACACATGTGGATGTGTAATCAATTCATACCCTGAAAAGACTGTTGATTTCTGTTCTTCCACAACAGCCTTGCTTTAGCAATGAAGGTAGATTAAGAAATGGCATCTCCTCTTGCCACTGGCTGCTTGTCCCCACCTCTAATGTCACAGTTTGCCCTCTCAGCAGTTGTGCCAATACAGCTGTCTCTGGATGGCTATGGGAGTGAGTACAAACGGGACGCTTCAAGCCTGTAGTCAACCACTGTAGTTTTTGCAGTAACTTTAAGAGAGAGAAATGTAAGTAAGTCCTCACAGGTTTCAGCTACATGAAGCTATTATGGCGATTCACGCAAAATGGGATCTGACCATAACACTATTTACATTTATCTGTTGCAACAGTGCAAAACTCAATAAAATATAAAACAAGAAGGGAAGAAATAAATTGAAGAAGTTTAAAACAAAATAAGCAATGAATCTAGAAATGTGGGTTACATTTACCTGAGCACAAAGTGTTTATTTTTCCCTTTCACTTTTTCATTATCATCATTTACACAAACATTTCCAAGAGCTTCTCTTTATGATTGACCTTGGAATGGCTGCTGAGTTTCCTACTGTCAAGTGTCTCCTCTCTTGGAGGTGTGTGCCATGCTGCAAAAAACATTCAGCTGCTCACGAAGTATCTGCTGAATCTCCATAGTTTACAGTCTGGTATTCCAAGGGAAACAGGCACAGGTTTTAATTTTCCTTGATATGGCAGGCTGTAATTCACAGGAAGTTAGGAGCTGATATACAAGCTGCAAGGTGGGTTGTGCAGACACAGAAGCAATTCCAGCCACACCAGAATTAGAGTCCTTAGACTTAGTTTGTACTCCAGACGTGTAAACATGAAGGCAATTATTCACCTGTCAGAGAATCAAGTCTATCTAGGCAAATAGTAAGTCTCTTTACAGTTAAAAAAAGCACCCTCTTTTTAGATCTGTTTCTTTCAAAATAAAGAAAGCAGTTCTTACCTTACCCTGAACTGTATATAAATTGTATATAAATTCACATAAAATTCATTGTGTATAAATTCATAACCAAAAAGGAATCGTATTAATAAGAATAATCTAAAATGTAATCTGGAGGTATGTCTGCTTCTGCCTTCATGTTTGTTATAGCACCAACAGTATGACTGTATGAAGTTCTGTGCAGCCAGGCTCTGCTCTCATTAATTTGAGTAAGAATAACAGGAAACACAAGCCGCCACCGACTTCAGTCTAAACTAGGAACTAACCAGCTTACACTGAAAACTTTGCAATGGGGTCTTCAGCACAATTGTTCCCTGTAATATGCAAGAGTAAACTAGTGCTGATATATTGACCAATTTCTCGGTGTAATCGCATAGGCATCTTCTTAAGAACAGCTAGCATGTATAGTATCATGTAATATCAAAGAAATTATGCTTGTCTACTGAATCCAACTTTAGTTTTTGCACCGTGGTTTTTTAAATTGTATCACTAAGAGACCATATGCATAATACTTCTGGCCAATAATAGCCTCATTTCTAACATGGGAAAGAGGAAGAAGAAAATGATGAACAATCCTTGCAATAACGGTGAAAGAAGTCCAAGAAGGTCATTCATGAACACAAGACAAGCATAAACTTTTTTAAAATGTCCCAATAGACTCTAAATTAACTAGATCGCTGCAAAAGAAACCTAGCTTTAAACACCTTTAAACTTCCCCTTTATGAGAATGCAGAATAAATCTATTTAGAATAAATGTTAAATACTCTCTCAATTATTCTCTCACTTCCTTATTTTTTCTTTTCTGTATATGAATAGGTACATATTCAAAGATATATTCTCTGTCATACAATTGCTATGATTATAAACTGGCATTGTACATTTGTACAACACATTGTACAAAGCAGCATGAACCATTAACAGGCCTTCTGTACTCTACAATATGAATAAACTCATCAACTTACATTTCTACGTGTTTTATCCAAAAATATGAAGAAATAGGTATTGAAATATAACACTTCACCAGTAGTTTTCAACCACAAAGACTTCTCAATAAATTTATTGTTAACATACTACGCTGGAATTTTTTCTGTATGCACGCAAGTTGCTATTTGCCCTGGCGAACCTCAGTTTCTTCCCTCACAATCTGCCTGTCAGAAAATCCAGACATACAGAACAAGTAATTCTGAAGGAAACACTCAGAGATTTGGGAAGCAGACCATACCTCCTTTCAATCAGTTGTCACTCTCTCCTCAGGCTGAGATTGTCATCATCCCTATGGACTTAACTCAGTTTGACAGTAGCTGCATTTGTGCATCTTGGTCTTTATCTTTTCTGGTTAAAGCCTGGGCCTTGAGTCTCTGCTTATTTTGATTCAATACTCATAAGAGACAAAAACTTGCAAACAAAGCCTGGTTTCACCAGTATCTGGAGTGCCAGCAGAAGACCCAGGCTCTGTTGAAGACCAAGTTGATAGGAAGATGGTGAATGGCTTCAGGAAAAGCATAGATTTTGCACCATTCTTCTTAACAGTGCTGAATTTCATGTCAATGAGCAGATGTTATAGGTTTTTGTTTGTGCACACTATAATATGAATCAGATTATTTTACATACTTAATAGGCCATTGAAAACTTTTTTTAACCAGCTGGGTGAATGTGGCAAACTCCATTTTCCTCAAGGAAAAGAACTTCTTTACTTGCTCGACCTGTTCATTTCCATTCAGTAATGCTGCTGTCAACTGTCATCCACAGTGTCTGAGCCCGCACTAGCTTCAGCCACTTGCATTACTAGTGCTAGAAACCACAGACTCAGCAATAAGGATGTCATCAGCATACTTGAGATTACAACATCTCCTTCTGCCAATGTTAATACCACTATGGCAACCATCAACAGCAATACACATTATTATTTCACTATAAATATTGAACAGATGTGACAGCCTTGTCAAACTCCTTTCCTGGTGTCCAACCACTCCGTTATACCTTTTGCTGCTTTGACTACTCTTCTCTGGCCATGAAAAGAGATGGTGCAAGTTGACCATCTCTGCAGGAAAGCACTTTTGCAACACTCAGTACTGGTCCATATTTCTGTATAACATACTAAACTAGCACTTATAAATACAGTTGCTAAAATATAACTGCAACAGATTACCGCCTTTGTTTTTTTCTATAATAACTTTGTGATTAAAATCAATGCAGATTAGACAGATTTTCACCAGTTTCACCAAGATCAGGATGAAGTCCAGCTACTATAGGGATCCTGTTACAGCCAATAGATTGCTGACTCTGCTTTGGCCATTTTTTCCTTTTCAACTTTCTTGAAAGATAAACAAAAAAAAATGAAAATTGTGTCACGGTTCTTGTTTAACACTTTACATATATTCACCTCATTAAACTTTCCTCTTAATTTTAAATGCCCAAAGAATGTTCTTGCAGTTTAATCAGAAGAAACTAAGTTCACACAGACTGGGAAATTAAGTGTTACTTTTGTTGTTCTTTTTAAGAAGGGTTTGCAGTATCTCACCTAGGGAAGATGGCTGGGGAACCATAAATTAGAAGAGGGAGTTAACTTATCCCAAGACTAGGTCAGTAGGAGAATGAGAAATAAGTGGGAACAACCTAATCCAATTTTCCATCCATTTTCCTGCTCAATCACATACCATTCAAAAAACCACCAAAAGGTTATTCAACACCTAATTTTGTAGGCATTAGCCTTTCAATCAGAGCAAAGGAACTCAAAGAACCTGGGGAACGACCTGCCGAGTTCTGCTTCACCTCCACAGGTACAGGTTTTGTCTCTGAGGTCTTCAGAAGCAGCAACACAACGGCTATGTAATAGCATGCCTTTATCCTGCAAAATTTACTCAGTTTGTGTCGGAAAAGGGAGTCTGACCACGTTCTAGGTGTGATTGTCCTGAAGAAACCAGTGTTTCAGCCAGCAGTTCTGATTTCTTTTTTTTCTTCCTTCTGAGTTGACATCTGTGGCTGGTGGAATTGTCACCTTATGATAAAAAGAGAGATGTGCAAAGCTGGGCACACTTGGTGGGGCTGGTTTCTCCACAGGTAGGGGAAGGTGAGAGCTGAATCCAAGGGCTATATATAGATGTTCTATCCTGAGCTAAGAATTATGCATTGCTGAAGCTAATATAAGTGTTTTATGTGGAAGAAGAGGTAGGCAGACTGTATACCCTCTCCATTGTTAAATCAATAATGTTGTGGTGTACTGCCGAAATCCAGCTGCACGTCCGCTTCTTTTTTTTTTTTTTCACCTCTAGGCCTAATCAATAAAGAAAAGGTGAAGAGGAAAGGCACAAACAATAGTTGGAAGCAGCTTTGATTCTCATTGATGATATTCTCTTTAATTTGGGTGGCATCAGACTCTTAGAAGAAAATTCTGGAGATATTTGCTGGCAATCATAAGACTTAACTCCTTTCTGAAAAGGATTCAATCTTCATGTCTCCTCCCCTCCATCCATAAAAGCAATGACAAAACCTCTGGGTTGGTGCAAAAAGTTATCTTTGGTTTGTTGTTATTATTCATATTAGTATGTATTATGCAAGTATTTGACACATATGAGTTCTGTTTCCCTTGAAGAAAGCTCCAAGGAATCATTTACTGGAAGTAGGAGAGAGGTGTGGTAGCTCCAAGACTGATGAGTCATCACATAGCGATGCTCCATACAAAAGACAAAACCAAAGCATCAGAGTACAACAGTGTTTGAGCAGTCATATTCTAGCATCAGCTCGATGCTGCTGGAAAGGAAATGGGATTGTTTTGTTATTTTTAAAGGATAGCCAGTGTTTTATTGCTTTGTCTTACTTTTATTTTTCCTTAAGTGACTCCTAAATACTTCATAGAACTCATAGACTATACACTGCTTAATCTTAAATGCATTCAGAAGGACACATAAACAGATACATACAAAATGCCAATGAAGGAATAAAGCAATAAAATTCCATCCTAAATTAAAAAGCCATTTATTTTTTGGGAAAAAACCCTCATTACAGCTCAAGACATGGCAAAGACAGGAGCTTTAAACATATGTGACAATCTCAATTTGGACAAAAATCTCTAAACCTGCTACTTCAGTCGTAGCTTTGCATAACTAAAGACAAAGCAGGTATGATCAGGTTAATTTCTGCATTTGGACAGTTCTTTGGCATAGTGCAACACAGGAGAGCAAGAGACTTTCCTCATCTTCCAACTCTTCCACAAGAGAACAACAACAATAACCATCACTATGCTGCATGCTAGCCTCCCTTCAGGTCAAGGTACTCTCAGTGCTTCACAAAGGCAAATTAATCATGCCTCAGAAACATACCTGAGCTGCAGGTATTTAGCACTTATTTCAGCCCAGCCCTGATTTAAATGCCTTGCAAATCCCACTGCTACGTTCTTACATGAGCAGGTGTGACCAGGGAGAGCATATCCAACAAACCGCAGGTCCTGGTTAGCTTTAAGCAAAAGTAGTTTCTCTGAACCTAGTGGGACCCCTCACATCCTCAGAAATGATACAACAGGTGTGCCCAGTGTCATGTTCATTGCGGGTCCCTTAATGGGTTGGACAATAGGCTGGGGACCACATAAAGAAATTCATTTACTGTGTAACATGTTCAAATGATGTCAGATGAAGAAAGATCCCTCTGTGGGTCACATGCAAAACCTTTCTAGGATACAGGTGGCTGTGGGTTGCGCTCTGGGAGACCTTGATGTAACAGAAACTAAACCACTTAGCTGTTGACACAGAATAATTAAGTACTGCAACAGAATAAAGGTTCTTCTATATGCAACTTTTAAGGTAATTCAGACTTGCATTGGTTGAACCTAGTAAAGATGCAGATTTTGTAAATCTCTAAGGCTAATATTTTAGGTTCACAAAACCAATCTGGAGTCTTTCAGTCTTTCCATTCCTAATGCTTAATATTATGGTTTTTTTTTTTCCCCAAGAGATGTTAAATTAAAGAGAAAGTACACCACCTTACTCTCCAGCCAAGAGGAAGTCTATGCTATTTATTAAGCTTGGAGAATAAAGCCATAGTTGCATTTGAATGAAAGGTAAACTCCCAATTGTTTGCAGTAGGGGCCAGGATTTCACATTCTAAAAAAATGAGCCCTCTGGTACCTCAGGGGTAGTACTGATTAGGACAAGTTGTATAGGGTATATATCACCTCCAGATTTTCACTACAGATTATGCCTTTTTCTTATACCTTTTTCTTGCTTTCCCTCTGAATTTCGTTTTTTCCCATTCCTTCTTTGTCCTTTCCCCCTCTTCCTCCCTCTCTCTCCCCTCCCTTCTTCTCTCCCCTCCCCCACACCCTCTGCTTTTCTTTAGGTTTCTTCCACTCTCCCTCCTACTCCTTCCACAGCATCCCCATTGCAGAACGCAATCCTGTAAAATGAACATTCCAGTTAAACTTTCAAGCTCTCAGCATGTGAATGGGTTTGAATAGAGGCAATGCCACTAAGGCATCCCTTTTGCAGACATGGTATAAAATGGTGGCACCAGGACCAGCGGGACAATTCCCCCCCAGAGCTGGGTGTTCAGGAGATTGTAAAACTTATGTTCGGTTTCTGCTATCTTTTTATTTTTGTTCTCTATAATAAAATATGAGAGGAACTTCCTTAATTTTCACATCAGTGTTTGCAGCTCAGGACTCCATTAATGCACCCTTCTCCCCGCTGCTGTTCTGTGCCCTAGTTTGCAGTCAGTTCATTCTGCACTGATGTATATTTCATTGCCCAAGGCTTAATTTTGATTTATTGTCCATCCATAAATTAGAAAAATATGCTCTGGAATTCCATCCCGCTGAAAAGCTGTGCCTGATGTCAGGGGACTGGGTGATATTTAAGATGTCAGAAATACATATTGGATTAGTGTGCTTTGTTTCCCCACAACAGCAGGTGTTTAATCATAGCTGATGGCTGAAGTTAAATGCATTAGGACAGGATCAGCCAAGAAGATGGAGTTTTTCTAAACCATACAAACTCCAGATAAATAACTCAAAACTAATTGTGTGTCCACATCTTAGATACATTTTTATTTACTTTAATACATTAAACAATGAAAATAGCCCCTGGCACTTAACTCCTCATTTAAGATCTGTACAAATCTTTGATGCTAATGAGTGAGTAGCTTTTGCACAGTATTACACTGTCCCTTCTTGGCCCTTCAACAGCTTAAGATATTTTCTAAAGGAAAGATAACTAAGAAAGAAATAAAAAGGAGAAAAGCAGCTACAGAGATGGTACATCGTTTTTTGAGGTTGGGGGGTTATTCCCATAGAAAATTCAAGAGGTGAATGTAGAAAAAAAATGTTTACTATACACAGGACCCTAAATAACACAGACCACATTCTGCATCCAAGACTTCTCTTGAATTTTCTTTTTCTACTGCTGATTTTTGTTTGTTGCAGTTAAGCTTGCTGCTCTGTTTATGTTAATGAGAAGTCTCTGTGTATAGAAAAATGATCAGGCCTGGTCTTGAGCAATTTAGCTGGAGGCCGAAGAGAAGACGCTTAGGAGAGCAAACATTTTCAAGGTCAACCGGTGAACTGTAACAAGCCAGTGAGATTCATGGCGAGAATTGTATATTTTGACACAACAGCGATTTGATTAAAAGAGAAAGTAATGGGTTTAAACAGTCGCTATGAGGATGTAGCCAGACTTTGTTAGCTTTTCGCAAATTACTTAACAGAGCAGTGATGGAACTGGAAATAGGGCTGTTTTGTGTAAGGTAAAGAAAAGAGGGTTATATTTGAAACAGGAATAATAAGGCATGCTAATGTTTGGTGTTAAACATATTTCACTTCATTCACCTTGCAATGATTTCTACGAAGTTTAGAACATTATAAATATTATAGACAGCTACAATAAAGTTGACAGGTTTTAAGTTTTCTGATATTCAAAACACAGTTGCTGTTACTGCATTTATAAAACCTCAGCCCTCTATGAATAAGTAATACTCTGCGTATATAGGACCCTTCTCACAGAGATATCACATCACTGCAAAGGCAGGCAATAGGAGCTACTGTTCACTTCATATGCCACACAGAGAAACTGAGGCAGGGAGGCTTTGACTTGTGCAAATTGAGTGAGTCAGAGGGAAATGTATGATACAGGGCCCCATTTCCCAGTCTTTAGATTTATGGCCTAATTGCATGTGATCTTTAAACATGAGGTTGTAGTCTAATATCTAGCTACCCCAAAATAAAGTTAGGCACATCCTTCAAACCTTTGCTGTATCTGTATCCCACCTAAAGAGACCACTAACCCAAAAAAGGTATATTTATTATATTGACATTGTGCCTCTCTTGCCTTCCTGTTTTAAAAGTATTTTTAACAGAATTTTGAAACCGTGGTCCAAATTTAACACTTATCTCACAACAAAGTGAACTCCAGTTTGCATGTGCCCCAGAAGAGACTCTCTTCTGCAGGCAGATTCCACCCTACCTCAAAGCAGATACTTCCCAGAGTCTGAACCTCACTCAGAACAGTAAAATTTTATGTGCAAACACCATTATGAGCATTGAATCAGGCTGGATGTTTTGAAATTGGAGCTGCAGTGAGTGTCCACTGGGGACTCATACTCCAACAAAAAAATTATCTTTTTCCTTTTCCTATTAGGTCTGCCTCTACTGTTGTTGTTGACTTCACTTCTTTGCACACACACAAGTTATGTGACTGCTTGAGGGCAGGTCTGTTTAAAAACAACTCAGTTCCTTTAAAAAAAAACACCACTAAACAGAAAAAGTCCTGTTAATGATGAAAGACTGCTGCCTTACAACAGCAGAGTAGGAGTAGGTGCTGGAATCTTCCCAGGCATACAGGCTGGAAGAGAGGACCATGAAAGCAGGGAGTCAGAAATGATTGAATGTGACCATAAACACCAGAACCATCATCTCTGTAGCCGTAGGTTGTATTTCATAAATAATTGTTTTAAAAAAAAGTTATGTTTTCTTGATTGGTAATGCTTAACCTCCCAGTAAAGCTTCATGGTTAGATTAAGCCCATCTCAGGCCACGCTGCCATCAAAAAGGGGTAGTCCTGCCCTACTGAGTACCTGGTGCCAGTACTATCATCTGGAGTGGGACCACATAGAGAGTCAAACCAGTTCTCTAATCTGGTTGAAATTCAATGTTCTTGATGGTCAGCTGGGTCATCGCGTTGATCCAATTCACCATGTGATGACATGATCACTACCAGTAACCCTCAGGAAGTGGTGGGAACATGTCACCGGGGCTTAGACAGGGGGCAGGACTGAAGAGCAGCAGGCTGACCACTGACCAACTTTTCTAAAGTTACCTTTGAGTTTGGTTCTGACACTCCAGCACAGCTTCAAGATTTGTTCTCCTTTGTCTTAATGCACAACAAGAAGATGAGGAAAACCTGCTAAAGATTAAGGTTTGGATGGGAATCATCAAATAATATGGCTTTGGTTTGCTTTAAAGCTTTCTGTTTAGAATTAGTGTGATGATGTAGCTGCCCTCAGCAGACAGAATTTGCTAATGAATCCCCCCTGTACTAAGGCTAAATGAGGTTGAACTCATACTCCTTGCAAGGATTCTGTAGAGGGAGAAGATCGTTTTTAATTTGACAAAAATATAAACATTAAATTCCCAATTCTGTGCCATTTATTCAGCCAAAAATTCCACTGAATTGCTCTCAATAAGTAAGAGCTTGAGGATATAGCTTTAATTCAGATTTCCTGAGAGTATTAGAGAATGTAATTCACAAATTAATGAAAACCTCATTTTTAGTCTAAGGAGCAGTAATTCTGATTGGAGAGTGGGAGGCAAAGGCTGATTGGAAACCACATTTAAAAATACATAAATATTAAATAACAGCTAATCTCTAGGGGAAAAAATCCAATATGGCAATGAACACCTTTTAAATAACTAGCAAGTTTAACTGGAAAAATATTAACAATAAAACTGAATACCAATAAGAAGTGTCCAAGAAAGATTCCAGGCTATTCCTCTATGCAAGATCAAACTACATCTAGCTTCACTTGATCTTCAGATTCAATGTTTTGCAATTTAATGCCAGCTGAGACAGCTTCCAGCTGGTAAGTCCTTTAACCTTTACATCCCAGAATATTCTACCGCTTACTATAGGTAGTGGATTCCTTCAATTATTACCAGTCTTGAAAAATATTTTCCAGGGGAAGATTTTGGGTTGAGCAGGGTATTTATCAGGAGTCACAATTCCTGATTTCTCAGCTCTTCCACAGACTTCTTGTGTGACCTTGAATAAGTCACCACAGTTCCATTTCCATCTCTGAACAAAGGGTATCCTACTTACTTATCTCTCAGGGGCCTTGTGTGTCTTAATCAATCAATATTTTTCATGACATTTTGAGACCCACAGATAATTAGAGATTCTGTGACAATAAAACATAAGCATTGTACACAGCTTATGGGCTGGTTTTTTTGCCCCTGGTGTCCTGTAACTCCAGTGGGACTGATGAATATCTGTACATGTTTTAGCATATATCGAAAGGAAACAACTTATTAAAAAAAAAAAACAAAACAAACAAGAGTCCCAAACTTTTCTCCTGTTTGATTATCCAAGATGTCCTATGAGGGAAAATAGAAATTCTGATGAGCTCTGACCTCTCACTCCACCTGTAGAGTTACACTAGCAAAAGGAAAGTGACTTATCATTTTGAAAAGGAAGCACAGAAAGTTTGGTCATGATAGAGGTCTAATGATAAAGTTGATTGAACAGATTCGCAGCAAAACTGTCAATTAGATTCTTCCAAACAGTAGTATCATACAACATTTCTTTGGGGGGAATACACAGGGAGGGTCCCACACTGTTTCTGTGGTCAGACACTAGGTGTTTCAGTGAGATCTGTAATTAAATGATAAATGATATTGTAGTCTGCTATGTTTCCACTTGCTCTAGTAATAAATCATTGGGACATTGAAATGTCCTAGGTTTTGCTGCTACCAGGCCTGCTTGTCCTTTCATGTATGGGGCAGAACTTTGAACTATGAATTTTCTCATCCGCATCAGATACTTTACATTTCATAGGCAAGAAAGAAGGGCAAAGTTTCATATGCGAACTTACCCAGACACCATTTATCCTGTAGAATTGTGGTTACACACTTTGTGCTGTAGGGTCAGCCTGGGACAGATGTCCTGGACAATTCACAGAGAAAACAAGCACAATATTTCTGACTAGTCTAATATTACACCATATCGTAGTGCCACACTTAATTAGAACTGAAAATATGCATCAGAAAGACAAACCATTATCAGAGTTTTTTTCCGTTCTTGAGTCCTAACCATCTAGAGACTGCAACAATAATCTTTGTTTCCAAAATAAAAAAGAAGCTGGATCCCAGCTGAGCTGAGATGATAAAAGTCAAATTTTTGTTCTAGCCCTAAGCAAAACCATGTTCTTCATCGTTAACTGGGCAATTTCTCTATTTGGAATAACTGAATTTAATAACAATAACAATGATGATAATAAAGTCATACCTATTATTCCAGACTGAAGACAAAGAAATGACTGCAGATAATGAAAAGTAAGATGCATATTTTTTCTCTATTGGTTTGAAAATTATAGTAATAATGAGCTGTTTAAATTATCAAAGGAAGCTCATCACTTTCTGGATATGCTTCTACTCACATTTGCAAGCTTCTAAATGTTTAGTAACTAATTGGTCTTTCACATTTCCTAGTGGCACAAGTGCTTCTTTAAATTTTATTTTAAGCTGTTCCTGCTGATACAGACATGGCAGCACTAAGACAAGGCAGTTCACAAATATGCATATCATCCATTCCAAAATGTAAGTGCCTAAAATGCACTCCTCTCAGAAAAGTCAATTAGGATAATCAGATGTTGATGGTTAATTGATTTATTCACTTAAAAATACCAAACAGACACAAAACTTGAATAGTTTATAATTTATTATTTAATGGTCTAATTGTGTATCTACAACTATGGTCATTTTGCTAGTCCCATATTTTTTGAAGTAGGGCCTTTGTTCCACTGAACTTCTGTCAACAACAGGCACAGACTACAACTATCTCTGCAACAGGTTAGTTGTCTGTTTTCAAATCACACGTATGGCAGAATGCACTTGGCCTGACAGGTGCAAATCTTTCAAGATTTCAGTTGAAATCAGATTAAATTTGACTACTTTGAGAATTTTGTCACAAGTCCAAAACTCAGACCAAATTTATGGATGTCATAACTATTAAATTTGAGCCAAAAATGTGGTTTTGAATAGAAAACTCACACCATTAAGTTTTGATCAAAATCATGCTAAACTTTACAAGGCTGGAAGGTGATTTTGCCAGTCTAAAATTTGGCAAAATCTGTTGTGTTATGGTTGAATTTTATTTTGACATTGTTATTACTCTCTAGAACAGAGATTCAAACCATCTAAGGAAATGGAAATCCTTGCAAACAGAAATGGATAATAAATTTAAAATGTAATGTTTCATGCACCTCTGGTTTTACCTGACAGAGCATAACAATTTCAAAGGACCATTTATAGTTATTCAACTAAAGATTACAGAGAAAACACTGTTCTTACACTCCTGCCCCTGCCCCCCTCCCCCCTCTCCCCCATCTCTTACCACAGCTGGAACTAGTGAGACCCCTAATTATTTCCTCTACACACTGCACAAAACCAGCCTTCATTTCTAAGCTTTGTGAGGGAGGAGTATATTTTCTTTCAGGGTTAGACAGCTCTATAGTAAGTCAGGAATGGAGAAGTCAGCGAGGAGTATAGAATAGTGTACAGAGTGAGAGTAGCACCTATAGGTCTTCCTTCTTCTTGGAGATTTTATTAATCAAAACTAGAACTTCTATGTTGCACAAATGTAATCGTACAGTCCCCACACATCTACTTCATCATATTAGACTCATCTGTGCTTGGTATATGGAGCTTATCAAAGGACCATGACTTGCTTCTGTCTTTATTTTGGCTATTTTAATTCTGACAATTCCACTACAAGTGCATGTCTTGAAGAACCTCAAGTACGGATGAGGGCAAAGGGGGTGGTAATAGGCATGGAATGGCTTCCAAACAAAGACGTTTCAGCCTGGAAAAGAGACAACTGAGGGGGGAGAGAGTGGAGACAGATAAAATCAGGAGCTGATGAACTGATGAATACAGAATGACAACCAGGGTCAGGCAGCTAGAAGATCAGGCAGTAGGTTTAAAACAAAGTACCTTTTCATGAAGCACGAACATAACCTGCAAAAAAGCTGTTGGGGAAGCCCCAAGTATATATGTATTTAAAAGGGGATTGACACAATCATGACTGGTATTCACCTACCAAAGGTGAATAAATACATGGTTCCAACACAGCTCAAAATCCCTAAACGGCTGATTGCCAAAAAGAAGCAGGATCAAAATACTTGCCTTTAAACTTTCCATAACCAGGTGCATCTGGCCACTGTTGGAGAGTAAACTACACCAGGCAGATCTTTCATAGAGTTCTTCTCATGTATTTTACATTAGCTAATGTAGTTTGGTGTATAAACTGAAAACATCCCTAATCTGAAAAGTTTACAATCCTTGACCAAATCAATTATAAGAGCTCAGAACAAGCTTTTGCAAAATGACAAGTCCTACAAAGTTGCTTTCACAGGACTATGATCTAATACTCTCCACCAGACTACAGAAGCAAATTGGAGCTGAGATGCCTCATCTGGGAGCGCTCTGCTCCCACTCTTCAGGCAAACATGCTACAGGTGATCACTTTTCTGCTGCATCTTACACACAAAGTTAATGAACAGTGAAGATAAAATAAGTCTGACCTGCATACCAGGACTTCTTTTAGGGCTCTTCTCCCTGTGGCCCTTCTGGATCTGCTGTAAACCTGATTTGCAACCCTGTGAATGTTGTCCTTCTCCCATCAGGACTAGCTCTGAGGTCATCCATACCTGCTGTGCTCTGCTGATGTCACAGGAATGGTGAAGATTTCCATGACATGAAAGTCTGGCCCTGGGTACTTTTCAACTTGGTGACCAACCTTGCACTCTCGACCTGCGTTATAGCTCTTCACAGGGAAGAAACAAAGCGTTGGTCAGAAGGACATCTGCAGAAGTCTGATTGGAGAATAAAGAGGCCTGAAAGTTATCTTCCCCGAGGGAAATGCTTGTTTCTGTGTGCAGTCCTTTTCTTGGCAAAATACTCTACTGCTGCTTAATGCTCTCCTTGTCCTTTTATTGTTATTAATTATCAGGAGCTGGGTATGTCCAGAAGGGGGAATGCACTTGACTGAATCATGTGCCCCTTCCCCAAAGTGGACCCTGTACCCCTCTCTGGTGGTGGCCAGGGAGGCTGAAGGGAAGGGTAAGGTGGGCATAGTCCCTGCAAGTCAGGGGCATCGTAACGGGGCATGGGGCCACAGAGCCCACGGCTCAGTGCTGCTGCTTTCTCCTTATTTATGTTTTTTATCATTACTCAGTTCAGCCACACAAGGCAAATTGTGTTTAATAAATTAGCCTAATGGATTCCGCAAGTGGTTTGTGAGCGGGGTGCTTCCTCCGGTTAAGGAAAACATTTATATTCCCTCTCCCTTCACTTTTCACAACCATGAGGGTAAGCAGAGGGCAGGGGACGGTGGGGAGGGGGGGAGCGAGCCCGCCTGCCATCCCCGGGGCCAGGGGGACTGTGGGGGCCAGCCCCGGGGGAGTGCGGGGAGCCCCGGGCGCCGGTGGCCTTTGTCTCGCCGCTGGCGGCCGGGCAGCCCGGGGCTGCGGTACCTACCACAGCTTCCTCGGTGGGCAGCTCCCTCCCCTTCCCCGCGCTGCACATTATACTCTTCCAAAGGGGCCTCTTTAACAGCTCCCCATGAAATAATAATTCATTATGTCACTAGGAGGGAAGAAAGGGAGTGTAAGTGTCTTGATGGGATTAGCGGAAACCCCCGCAGAGATGATTTAGGAGCCATGATAATTCATTTAATAGGGGCCTGGGGTAAATTGCTAGACAGGGAAATGTAACTGAACCAGCTTAGAAAGGGCGCATTACAGGTCTGTATATGATAACTGGCTTCATTAGCAATATTTAAGAGATTTCATTTAAGAATGAGTCATAAAATGCAGAACTATTTCATCCACCTGGTTTGGTGGCCTTTAGCTTTACTCTGTCTGAATATTAAATTGGAAATGGCACTACAGCAACACATTTTGGAAACTGTTCTTTTGGCTGTTATTTGTATGGTTGGTTTAGCTTCTCGTTTGTTAACCTTTTAAAATGAGTATCATCGAAGCAGCTAATGTTACATCCAGAACTCAGAGAGATGAGGAAGGCTTCAATGGCTGAGAAGAGACTGCTGCAAAACTTAGCAAAAACTCCAGGTTATCATTGCTGTACACAGAGAGGTCCAGAAAGTGTCGGCAAACGGCAAATGATTTCCGTGAAGCGCAGTAAGCTAGCCCCTTTCCCACTGAATAGCTGATCATGCAACAGCTTGGATGGGTGGAACAACAAGCATGCATACAGAAATAATCAGATGGACTTTGGGAAGCCTACCATCCTGTACCACGGAGCTGAAGTTTGCCTCAGATGCTATTATTAGCAAATGCTGGGTTTGGTTTTGGAACAGGAAAGACAGACATGATAGTTTTCTCCCACTTAGCAATGTTTTAAAATCAGTAATCCTGGAAAAATTCTGCTTTTTTTAAGGCATGGTCCAAATGATTTTTTTTAAACATGGCCCAAATAACTGACTAGAGATTCCTACTCAGTATATATGGGTAAATATTAAAATTTATGAGATGAGGTTAGAGACATAAAGAACCAAGTTCTGCACAGCCTTGCAACTTCATTAACTCCTCCGGGGCTGTGAGACATAAACAATGGCAGAACTTGGCCTGGTGTCGTTCAGATGTGTGTGTGGTGATGTTCATTATTCATGGAAAAAGAATTGTTCAGGATAAAAGCTATTATAAAGTGTTTTCTTCATCCTTAATATTGTGCTTTTATGCTTGTCAAGTAACATCTCAGTAATATTTGGCACCAGTACTTTTGAGTTACAAACTTTGGCTTTTTAAAATCATTATTTAGAACCTAATTTTGATCCTTTGTCCCTTTGGATGCATTTTAGGAGCCAAAATGCACTTCAAGATTTGGGCAAGTGTTTAACAAATACCAAAAGGTGGGTCATAAGCCTACGAGCTTTCTCAATGCCCCCCTCTTATTTATCACTGTTTCTTTTTTTTTTTATCACTGAAAACAAAGGAAATGCACTCATAAGGAAACGCTGTCAAATAAATTATTAAAGCAATTCTGTCATAAACATGTGTGCTGCTTATTCTTCTCCTGAAATATCAAAACAGAACAGTGATATTTTAACATCACTGTATAAGATTAGAGTAAGATTTGCTGATCATATTTTATCTGGGGATGTTGTGAGCTGAATTGTATTGTAATTCACTGTGCAAGCTACTATCACAGAAAAACAAATAACTGCATTCTTTTTAGCCCTCACATGAAGTGTGGATGCATTAATAAACTCTTCTAATCAAAAAAGACAAGTAATTATACATAAAATGATGCTATTACACATATAGGGTTGTACAACTAAAGGATGAACCAGATTTTCTTTAGATTATTAGAATTTAGCAAAACCTCCTGTTCTGTCTGTGTACCACATAAAGCTCAGTGATACCACCATCCTTTTTTTTCCAACTTTGAAATCCCACAATAAAGAGGTTGTACTTGATATAATATTGTAAACCATTTTGAAATATGACAAGCAGTATCTTTATCAAAGGTAGCTAAAGATATTAATAACCACAACTGTCAATTTTAGGAATAAGACAAGTGTTTTAATAAATCTTCACTAATACTCCATACAAATATAAAAGAATGACTAGCTTTCTCTCTGGCCCTTTCCCTAGTGACCACTGCCCGTTATGACTTTGAATGATTCCCTCTAATGGAAGACAGCCAATACTGTCCATTATTCCAGATGGTCAGCTCGACTGCAAAGTTCTGCTAACGTTTCTCAGCATTCAGACATATCTCGCCAGCATTTTTTTTTTTTTTTCGCTTTCCATGATAATCCAGTCCAAGATCAGCCCTCTAATAGCTGGCAGACAAAATCTGGGCTGTCTTGCCCACTAGTTACAAAATCCATTTTGGTATTCATGTTAGAAAGTGCACAGTCGTTCCCTGCTCAGCTTGTATTAAAAGAAAGTCAAAACAGACCAACAGCTCTATAATAGCCAGTAAGTAATACATTAATCACTTGCTGCTGCACAGCTAAGAGGTGACAGGAAAAAATATAAGCAGACTTTGTGGGCACATTCTGAACTGGGCTGTACCTGCACAATAATCCTGCCCGTTACCACAGTTTGCACTAAACACAAACAGGATTTGGTCCAGTATCTTCCATGTAGCAGGCATTGCTTTTTCATGTACTGTGGATATTTGACATGCTCTGTCCTGATTTCTGTAAAAGCAATTCAAATCATGCAAATATTTCATGCTCTAATCAGCAGAAAGTAGATAAGTACTGGCCTGTGCATGCAATTTACCAAAGTTCAACTAATTTTTCAGTTAGTAGATAATGGCTGGGTATTATAAAGTAATGCTCATCACTTCACACGAGCAGCATTTGCTTATTGCTGTTCTCTGTTAATACAAAGAGGCATTAGCAGACACTTGTAAATTTTCCTATGTACAGCTTACATAAAAACTAATGACAACAACAACAAATGACAACAACCGCTCCCATTTAAAGGCACTGCACCTAGAATAAATATTGTAGGTGTCCTTGGGGACAAATATTTCAAGTGCTTAGATATCTTTCTGGTATGCCTTCTAGCATCTTGTCATCTGCAAAAGCCTGCTACGAAAAGTGGTCTTATACACTACTTACAGGATTTTCTGTAATGGGAAACTTACAATGCTGCATTTCTGGCCTGAAAATTAAAATTATTTGATTAATTTTGCAAACCCAGAATAGCTCTAGACTGGTGGTTTTGACACTGAATTACATGGAATTGCTCCAGGTTTTTATCCTTGCACAGGAATACAAATTGGGCTGATAATTGTGCATTTCATTGCAATAATATCCATTGTTTAATTGATATATTTTATTTGAGACAAGCAGATATTTCAAAATATTCAGGGAACATTCAACTACAAGGCAGCAGTATTTGATTTTTTAAAATAAAATCAAGAGAAAACTAACTATACATTTGACCTCATGACTTTTTCAGAAATGATTATCCATATAGCCTTATCAGTACGTTCAATAAAATCAAGTTTAACTTGTGTTTGAAACACACATTACAAATAGATGTATAGATGGATGAGGTATTGAGAAAAGGAATAGTACAGATTATGAATATTAAGATTTATATTAATCTATAAGCCTATTAAAGTACAGTAAAACCTGTCCTTCAGACCACCTTTTTAAAGATATCACCTCCCTGATGGGACCACTAAATTTCGGGCCAAATTATTTTCCCATAAAGAACAATGAAAAGAAAATGATTATATTAAGACTACTTCTACTATGGTTTCTTTTCATTGTTCCGCCAAAAATGATTCCAAACAGTAAAATAACATTGATTTTGACCTTGTTAATGAACCTGAAGAACTTCAAGGCATACTTGACCATAGATTTCCCTTTAAACAGGAAAAAACTGACATGTAGCCATCATAATTTCATCAGCCTTGGCAGAAGAGATGTAATTTCACTGGTATTTTGGACAGGCAGCTTGTCTTGATATTGTTAACGTTCCACAGGGACAGAAGCATGGGCTTTTTCTTCATACCAACACTCTTAAATGATTCTGTAATTTGTATAACATTGATTAAGTCTTCTGAGAGTTAGAAATATTTTAAAAGGCTGTGTTGTACAGATTTATATACTATTACAGGATTAATTTAATTTTTCCAAGATGTCCATCTTCCCTATGGTAGGAACTTTCCAGAGATATCTCACTGGGACTTCCTCACTCCCTTTAGGAGGGCTACACCTAGTCAGTGTAAACTATAGATGATAACGGTTTTTCTCCTGTTAATATGAAGGGTCCCGAGACTAGAAGTCTAAGAGTGCAATGTCCCACCTTGATTTCAGCAGCCTTCCCTAGGCTGGGACCTCCAAACAAGACTGCTGTCTGGATTAGGAGAGTTCAAAATACAGGTTGCACAAAGCATGTTGGCCCACTGCTAGCTGCTGCCTTTTCTACTTTTACCTTGCTATCCCTATGGATACACAAAATCTAGTGTGTTTCCCACATGTCTTTGCTACATATTTTTCTACATGTTCGTATCAGTCCATGTATTTACATCCTTACATCGTTATTTTATGTGAAGGATCAGCATCCTAACCACTGCTATCACTGCAAAGCTTATATTTTGACCTTTACAGATATTATACTAATAGCTTTTTATGTTCTAGATGGATTTTTTCTAAGGCAGTGAAAAAACACACTTAAAAAACAAACAAGCAACCTCTTCCAAACTCAGATAACACTAGAATAGTAATTTTTCTTCTGCGTATAACCTCAGTTTTCCTGGAATTAAAATAAGCATTTCTAATGCTGAAGAGCAAACCCAAATTCAGATCATTAGGACTATTATGCTAGCAGTTAGAGGACTGGATGTTTTTGTTACCGTTTGGAGTCCCTGTCTTGCCGTAAATGTACCCAGGGATTTGGTGATGCTTATAGACATAAGCAGACAGGAGAGATCTCACACACATTTAGAGGAGCGCTAGAGTTTGCCCTCATCAGAATTTCTTTGGCCTCTCAGGAGTGGGATGTGCTCTTCCCAGGTAGCTACTTCTCTCCTGCCCAGAAGGGAACACATAAGTGAATTGTTTGAGACCTGACATGGGATAGTTTAAGAAGAAAGACTCTGTATACCTCAGCTGCTTTAATGGAATAACCCGTTCATCTGAACTGGGGGTTCTCAGAGGACCCTATGCTGGTGTCTCATTCAGTCAAAACTGCCCCACCGTGGTTGGCAATACTAAAGAGCAGGGTGGTTTCTACACCTTGACTTATTTTCACTTGTCAACATGAGATGTAATTAAATCATTATTGTGCTAGGTGAGGCATAGTCTACCAAGCTACCACTTATCTTTAATCCAGTGCGTTTACTGGACTTGTTGTGCCCTATTGCCTCCAATTCACAAACTCCTCATTGTGAATGCTGATAGTATTGGTAGTAACTTTGCATTTGTGTTCGTGGTCGTGGAGCAGGAATGGTTCAAGTTGGTGCTGTCACCAGACACTTCATACAATAAAATCACAATCCAGGGCTGCAGTTGTAGCAGTAGCTGTGCCTATCTCATGGTTTGTTGATTTCCAAAGAGGCAGATCTTGATTCCTCTCCCTGCTAGTCCTTTCTTCTCTCCCTCCCTGCCCCCCCTCGCTTTTGGCCACATGGTCCCACCACCTGCCTTGCACCATCTCCTTTGCTCATCAGAACCTCCCTCCTTTTCTTTCAGCTCATTCACCCAGCAGAAAATCACCCACTTTTAGCTGCGTTAGTTTGCTGCCAGGTTGGCAAGCTGAGTCAGCTCTCAGAGGAGCCTGGGGAGGGTTAGTGTGCATGGCAAACGGCAGAAGTGCCTGGCTGGGTGCAGGGCGAGAAGGGAAAGGGAAATGGAGTGGGAGCAGGACCTCCCCTTGCTGGTGGCCATGGGCTGGCTGGTTGATTGGCTCATCCCATTGTGTTGAAGCAGCCCAAAGCATCAGGGCACTTTACAGGATGCAGTAATTGAATTGGTAGATTTCTCACTTTTCTTTAACGGATGTTAAACCTCACTGGTAAATTCTGCTTCGTTAACTCACATTATTAACCCTTCTAACTGCAGCAGCATTGCTTTTGTTAGTAAAGAGAATAGTTGCAACTTACAGTTAACAGGCTAGTGCTCAAAAAACAGACTGGTAGGAAAAATAAAGATTAATAAAGAAGCTGATTCACTGAAATGAAACTCTGCAATTTAGGTCTTCCATGCTGAGACGTTGATTTATGCCATGGCACTTTGTTGTGTATAAATGCACAATAGGGCCAAGCCTGTGTTCCTGCTTCAGCCCACCTTTCTGTAATGGGAGTTTTGGCAGAGTAATTTGGCAGCCCTACCGTACTCAAAAGGCTGGTTTTTTTCTTGTGCTTTTTACACACCAGTCCCCCTTTTTGTTAAAATGAGATTTTTCTTGAAACCTGTCATAATTTAAACCAACCCTTAACTCATATTCGTCCAAACACATATTTTAATGTGATGTTTAAAATGTTTGTGTAGGCATGTTAACACCCCTCATATATTTGGGCTAAAATGCAAACCATTATTTTCATTTTGTTTCATTACTAGTATTTGATGTGTGACACAAATTCATGACTGGTTAATGAGCAAATGTTAGCGTGGCACAACTATGTCTGTTACTGAGCAATCAGTGTCTCAATAAGGGTTTGTTAAAGCCAGGGTTTTATTGTTTTTCCTTCCTCCACAGCTCAGTGAACTAAATGCAATTTATTGTCTTCTCACTTTTTTCTCATTCCTCCCGAAACTTCCCAGTGTTTTCCTTGCTGCATCTGTATTGGGAGCCATGAGCATCTCTTTATTATTATCATTCATATAGTATGATAGATGCACTTGGATGATTTATAAATAAACAAAATGAAAAGTCTTTGCCCAGAGGAGCCTACAATCTAGTGCCTGAATGCTGCAATTGCTGTCACGTGGGTGGGATTGCTGTGTCCATGTGTTATCAACTTGAAAATTGTGGCTGAAAGCTTTAATTCTGCAGTCAGCTCTGCTAGTGACGAATAGATTCAGGCCCCAGTCCTGCAGTCGGCTGTGCTGGCTGGGAGCCCGGCGCCTGTGCAGAGCCTGGCAGCGGGCTTCACCAGCAGACAAGACGACGCAGTGAGGTCCTTCACTACTGGATTTAGCTTGTTTCCACTGCAAATCAACCTACATTTTTTTTTTTCTCTCTTTCCACAGGAAGGGCTCTAAATTCTTGCACCTAATGTCCTATTCAGGTCTGTGGGGGAGACGTGGGCATTTTCGTTTGGGGAACACTATTCAGAGCTCCTTGGTGCAAAACACTGATTGGCATGCTTCACCGCTAATTGTGCAGTCCTTGTTCAGGCAAAATTCCTGTTCTCTCCAGTGGGCATTTTGCCCAAGTAAGGAAACAGGCCCCATTTTACAACAGTCTGTATAAATGAGCGTCTTCCATCTCTAAGCTGTTTCAAATAGTCCATTGGCTACGAATGGACATACGTGGATCTATATGGCTGAAGAATATTAACTGGCAGATTTTATGTAATTAAAATGTAAAATACCAACATTACATACAGTTAAGAAAAACGATCCCTTGATTTATGAGTCTTTGCTGATATATTGAACAGTATGGCCATTTTGTGATATATATCTGTAGTAATTATATATTACAGGGTTGTATAACTTTTTGAAACAGCAAAATGTAAAATGTATATTTAAAGCCTTTGGTCATCTATTGGGAGTGATGTTAATTATGATTTGTGAATTATTTTCTGCATGAAATCACAATCTTTACAATAACAATATATAGATTATGAACTTCTCAGAAAGCCTAATGCCTGTGGGTGATATTTTGGTTGTTTAAGTACTGTCATTCTGGCAGAGCATTAATTTAGATTTTCATGCTCTAGTCAGCACCTTGGATGTCCTTAGAGTTTTACACTTGGATTAAAAATACATTGAATTCATCAAGCATATTGTTAGTAAAATGAACTTGGGACTTCCCTGTTGCAAAGCAAGTTTTATGATTTTCTGACTCTAAATGAACTATGAGAAACCCAGAAATGTTTGCAATTTTGCAGTATAAACCTTTTCTTCCAACCCTTGCACAGCTTTGAATCTTCGAAATAAACTGTGTGTAAATAGCTATTGGACTGGTTTCGATATTGAAAATTGATCCCATTCCTTCTCCAAATATGCCAATAGCAAGACCACCACTTCCTGGAAATCATTACGCAGAGTAGATCAGATATGCAGCTGGTTCAATCCCAGAGATGGATATTTGAAACATTTCTAAATGAATCTACAGAAAGTTCAAAGCTCACATACCCAAGTACTGTCACACACAAAAAAAATCCTACCTACAAGGCAGGACAGATCAGGATGCAAGAGAAATAAGGAGATTTTGCACCAAAGTACATTATATTGTGGTACAAAAGAAATAAATCATATGTGTATGAAAATCATAAGCTTTAAGCTTTGGAGAGAGTTGTGCAATTGACAATCAAATGGAGCTTAAAGGAAATTACGAGGTTTTACACTAAAGTCCTGAAATAAAGAAAGTAATATTTTACAGCAAAAAATTGCAAATGTCAAGATTAAATCATAAGACTTTGCACCATTGAGCTACTACCTAGCTCTATAGCTTCTTCAGTTCTTAACACAGGGAAAGACCAACTTTCATGGTCAATAAAACTTAAGAACTTTAGAAATACATTTAGAGACATAAATCATATATTTGTGACTTTTCCTCCTACAATACCTAATTATGGAAAAAAAAGATTGAATATGTGAACGCCTTGGCTGCTAACTTATTCTTGCATTTGTTTTTAGGCTAATTTTTAATTGTTTTTTTTTGTTCCAAGGAAATGATGCTAATTTCCCAGCTTAAAAGAAGGTGGCTGCTGTAAATGAACAGCGCAGGGTTATTTTCCTGTCTTTTACCTCTGAAGAACTTATCAGCAGTAGTGAGATCTTGAGTAGAAATACCTTGGAACAAACAAGCCAAACCAGATTCAGAAGTGGAAAAAAACAGAGCTCAGATGACCAAACTGCTTCCTCTGGTCCAAAGCTGGACAGGTGGTGACCCAGATTGAATCAGTTGTTGTGGGAATGATTTGATTCACAAACAGGGTTATAAAATTTTATATGGAGATGTCAGTGAAAGTCACAAGATCATAGAGTAAAAGACCTTATTCACATAAATTACCTGAATGGCTGTGAAGCATAAAGGAAATAAATTGAACAATATTGCCCATACCTAGTTTACAGACATATGGTATGTAGCTTCACATGATATACATGCTAACAAAGGGCATATTTGTGAACCCCATATAATAATGGGGATACATACCTCCTTTAATAATTCAAAGAATTAAACAGTTGCTTGTTCTGAGGCATATGAATTCACACATATGGATTATGTATTTTACTACATAAGGAAGGGTTTCTGAGCTCAGATGCTTGCCCTTCTTTCCTCATGTAGTATCAGCTGGTCTAATAACATATACTACCTTTCCTTACAAGCCTTGTCTCTTTTATTACAGATACAGTCACACACACACACTGGGCATCTTACTAAGGTATTAATTTTTGGGAGTCTGGGGGCATTCAAAAGGGGACATGAATTTCTGGAGGGGAAGCCTCTGCTGGTACCTGGCAGTACAACACACACTACACATGCAGTTCACACCCGGCACAAAACCGAATCCGTTTTTTTTTCTTTTTTATAGCAAGCTCCACACCTGTACTGTATGTAAATACATACAACACATACAACAGCAAAATATTTCCAGCCCTGTCGACCCAGCTGATGCATTGATCTCAGCAGATTCTGAGATATAAACTTCAATTTGGCCCCCAGTCACTTAGTGGACACTGCCACCAGCAGCTCTGACACAGGGTTATTTGTTGTTGCTGTTTGCTGTCCCTGTTTGCACATTAATCCAGTGACAATTAGGTGTCAGCGAGCGTTGTTTCTGCTCGCTGATAGCCTTGGGCTCTGCGCTTGAAGCCCTAATCAGGAGTGTAAACTCTGCTATATTTCAATTTGGAGAAGCGCTCTTCCGCTAAGAGGCCCCTGGCACTGCGATAAATAAAACGCCTATTTACTCTATTGCCACACTTAGACATCTAATGCACTTACTACCAGCCCCCTAATCATGGCCCACAGTTAAATCCGCCTATAAATCACTCCATTCTCATCCTGCAGATTAGCGAGGCCATTTTCCCCAAACCCCACAATGAGCACTGTTTCCTTTTCTTGTTAGTCAAAAGCGAGATGATTTTTATTAGGTTAAAGACGAGCTCACAGATGGTAAATCGCGTGGAGGGAAATGAGATGGAGAGTCCCGTGGCCTGGTGGGGGTGGCAGGTGGGAGAGGGGGGGCAGAGACCACAGTAGGCCCCCCTGGCAGTGTATCATCCCATGGCATTGGACCCAGGCGATGTCTCTCCACACGTTGCACAAAATGGCAGTAGCCCACAGGTGCGATGAATGTGCCTGGCCTCAGCTGCCAGCAGTGCGGGCAGAGGGGAAAAGGGAGGTGTGGGAGGTCTTTCCATTTTGTACCCACTGCTGGGTGGGTTTATCCGCAGAGGCCTCTGGATTATGCACAAACGGGGCTGGCACAGAGCTAGGTCCGGAGAAATAATCACGTCCATAAAGTCTCATCAGAAACAGTCCGGCTTTATCCTTGCAGCACTGCTACACACGGTGGGAACAAGCACACACTGTCACAGAGTGTTTCATACAAGCGCACTGCAGCTTGGATCTCCCTAAAAATAAGACCCTCTTTCAAACCTTCTTTATATACCTCCGGATAAGTAGCACTACCCTGTATACAGGTGTTTTAGCAGAGCCAGGCACATAATGTAACTGTAATGAATAATATGACATATTTTGCATTTTTATTCTCAGTGGCTTGTAAGGAAGAGATTCTGTGGTTTTTTTTAAATAGGTTCATTATTCTCAACCATTCACTGAATAATTTCTGTGAACAATTCCAGTCTTGTTCAGGTGAAGTTTGTTGCAAGTATCCGATATTTTAAATTCTACCTGGGTTAATTGGTTGCGTAGGTCACGCGTTTGTCTGCATATCCTTGATTGAAAGAGCACAGTGCTGAGATATCAGATTTCCTGTGCAATAACTATAATAAATTCAAAATTCATTATCCATAAATATTCTGCAACATTTGCTTAAAATTTTGGCACATGCTCCTGCCAGCAAATCCCTGTATTAGGAGGGCCACAGAAAGCAAGCACCAAAAAGAAGCAAAGCACAGCCTGATCAAAAGCTTTTAAATGATTCAAAGAAATCATTGGGGGATCTTTTTATTTTTACAGCATTAGTCTGTTACCCTGTGGCAGAATTGTGTCCCCTTTCTTGGTAGGAAAGCTTCCATGTTACATACATAAAAGCCAGCCAGAGGGATGTCAGAGATTTACATCACCCACAGAACATGATTTACATCATATGTGAACATGCACCCATATGGGACATTGAAGGGAAAGCGGCAGCTGTCATCATGGTGTCACAGGAGGCCCACACCACCATGGCCTCTGCAAATTAACCCTCCACCACCGAGTCCCTCCTGCATCCCGACAGCCGCCGAGGTAAGCTGCAGCCCCTTTTCACAGCCTCCTCTCCCTACTCCTTACTTTTCAGGCTATAAACAGGGTGGATTGCAGTGAAGAGCTCCCCATAATCTCTGTTTAACCATTTCCATATGACAACTGCTTTGGATCCCTGCAGCCCGATGAAAAGGCCAGAAGCCCTGGCTCTGCTGGGGGGGCTCCCTGGGGAAAGATATGTAAACAAAGCCCAGCTCTGTAGCCTTTTGCACCTCACTCTCTTTTCCCATTCTTGCTTGGATCTCAGGTGGAATTAAAGGGATTAAAGCTGAGCGTAAATGAGGCGAGTGTGTAAAATGACTCCTTTCTGAACCAAACGGCATGTTCCGTGCTGAGGAAATGAGATGCCCATTTAAATCTCATCCATCCACCGCCTGTGGCCACCACCACGTACCTGCCTACTTAGCCCAAGGGTTAATTAATTGAGGCTTCAATGCACTATTGCAAGAGCATTATTGCATTTGATACTCTACATCTGTGATTTAAAACTCTTTCAGTCCCTTGTCAGCAAGGGAGGGTTTTAACTAGGAAATTAGCATTCAGATAAGGGTACGCTCTATTTGCTTCTGAAAGGAAGGAAATATTAAGGATGCTAGTGCACAAACCAAGCTGTAATATCCTGTCCCATCCTAGAAAGGGCTCTTGGGCCCTGCTTCCCAAGGGGACACTCCGTACAAGTGGAATGGGACATAGAAAAAGGAATTACAATCTTCAGTGGAAATGCCGTATAGTAGAAACCAGACAACCGAATGTGTTTTATTTTTCAGAAACTTGTTGTTATTCTGTGATAATTATAGGTTTCCTGTCTTGACACCTGGCTCATTTTAAATACCCGATCACTCAGCCAGGTTATTTCCATACTACATTTCAGGCTTCTCATGGAGTTCAAATATTAATATTACTCCCCATCTAGTTATTGAGATGTTAATAATCACTTTTATTTTCTCTAGATAAGCAGAAAAATAACCATTCCTTACATTCACATAATGTCCTTGCATTACACTCAGTGGCATGTGTGTGTAATCCCCAATCGCTGAAATGAAACACACATTTTCCAGCAATAAAACACAATAGTTTGGGATATGAAGTGACAAAGGAAGTATCCAACTGAAACAGCAGGAAGAATTAAAGGTAGAACAAATGCAATTTCCCCAACCTTGAGTCTAGCTACCAAACCTCGAAACTGTGAGAAAAGTGGAAGCCACGCATGAGCTATGCTGATTCACACAGTGGGTCACCTTGCTGCAAATCTCCGCTTGTAAGAGGACTGCTTAGTGCATGCGGAGCTTCACTCCCATCTGCCTCAGAAAGGGCCACTTGCACAAGAAGGGAATTTCAGAATTAGGTCCCAATGGGTTTTATCTAGAACCACACCAAAATCACTGCATGTTCTTGCTGTGCCTCTCCAGTCCAGCACTAAAAACCTAGGACTGGGTTTGGGCAAGCGGGAGGTCTGCAGTGAGATGGGTAGCCACAACCACCTACTCCAGGGGATGGTCCATAAGGCATTGTGCCTTCAACAGATGGAGTTACTCACGTGGCTCAGCAGGACATCCCACCAAATAACCGCTACTACCATTTGCTGGTGTTGCAACCATTGGTCTATTTTGAAGAGTGCATTCCCTATCCATGTCATGTCATTTGGTTGGAAATGCAGGGTACAACTGTGCCATCCTCCTCCACCCTCCTTGGGGCACCAGTGCAGCCATACACAGTTTGGTCCATCTGTACCAGCTGTCACGGGAGCAGGGCCACCCTGAGACGAAGGGCAGCGGCTGTGCGTCGGAGCACAGCAACAGTTGCACGGCCGCCTAAAACAGGAAGTGCAGATTAACTTGTCCAGCTGAAACTACAGAGGGAATTTAGGAAGACAGAATGCAATCAGCCAGGACACTGAGGTTAACACAGTTAATCTTGTGGAAAGTGCAATGGGACCTTTAATAACTGCAACTGGTCAAGGCCTCAGTTTTATGTCTCATCCCAAAGATGGCACTTCCCGGTGAGTGGTGGGGCTGTTGTGGCTGGAGGAGGGGAACAGTGCCACCTATCGCAACACCGTCACCTCTCCCAACACCTGGGCTCACCTGGAAGGTGTCACCAGCATCCTGGATTGTCTGAAAAATTAGAGTGCTAGTTTTTTTCCTGGTTCATTTGTAGATGGTTTGCTCTTCCTCAGGACCCTTCCTGTCTATTAGTTATGATGTCTGACCTTGGCAAGCAGAGTTGCTATTCTGGGGGATGGCCAAGCACTGCCTCAGAGGGCTAATCCATTATCCCACTGGGCGTGGGGATGGGGACAACCGTCGCTCTTTTTGACCAAGTCATGTCACTTTCCTTTGAGCTTTTTGACAGACAGCTCTTGAGTACTTTGCAGGGCTAATTGTCATTGGCTTAAGCAGCTTGTTAGATGTTTGCACAAAGGTTTTTATCCTTTTAACTATTAATCTTTGAACTACAGATCTTAATAAGGCACTATGAACTCCACCGCGGTATTTTAACAATGCATCGAGATTGCTATATGCAGTTCAGGTTTATGAACAATGACCCAGGACTTTATTTAACAGGAGACAATCTATCCACTGTAAATCAAATATCTCTAAGCCAGCCTCAGAACAGTGGCGGGCATAAATCAATGTGTTGTCAAGAAGGCCATATCTAGTCTTAAAGACATATGTCTGTTCTGTATCTTTCTCTGGTCCATGGGACATTCATACTGTTTTACTACAAGGAGCACTTCATGAGCCTAAGTGCCTTAGAGTAATCATTGTGTTCCTGGAATAGCTCTTAAAAGTAGGACTACCTTTTAAGCTCTGTAAATATATGCATATTTTCTGATACCCACTGGTCGTTAGCAGCAGCGCAGAGGGTAGATAAACAAAAGCTTCAACATGAGGAATACTGCAGAAACTTTAAAACCAACAGGAATATTGTATATTTACTCCCCTCAAATGCCAAGAAGATACCAGCTCCTGTGTGTGCATCACATATTTATCACAGAGCTTAAAAAGAAGACATTGTGCTTGAAAAACAGAAGTGTGATTTAAAAAACTAGGAGCTAAGGCCTGGTCCCACAAGGGCTTATATACTCTCTCAGTTCCAACTGAAAGAGAGACAAAATTGAGGAAGCTCAGCATGTTATATGATTGGGTCCTTAGATAGGGTGTAATTAACAGAGAAGAAATTGATAGAGGTTATCAGATGAAGATCCACATCCTGGGGCTTTATCAAGCATGGGGCACAGTGGAAAGTATCTAATACTCCAGAGATGAAATGGTTTCATGAGAGCCACACCCCCAAAGTTGCCTTTTTAGCAAGTGTAATAGGACTTTTTCAGTTTCATAAAGTATCTTGATAACTGGGAAGTGCCAGTTAATGGTACAATGTTCCAACTATGAATTTTACAAAGATTAATCTACCCCTTTAGGATCCAAAGGAGCCAATCAAAGGCCGCCCAGTCTTTGATGTTTTACAGTCTCTTTGGGCACAAAGCTCAGCTGAAACTACCGTTCAACATCCTAAACTGTCATCTTCATCTTCTTCTAGCATAAAAATACATATTTTTCCCCATAATAAAGATTTTTTATAATAGCAATAAAGTAACTCTAGAGAACATGGTTGTCTTGAGATAGCTTAACTGTGTCTGGTACCTCATAACGCCCTGGGGACCCAGCCACCTCATAATACTCTCTTTCTTTACCATGCCTTGCTTAATTAAGGAGTGAAGCCAAAAGGTCAATGCAGGATAAAAATGCAAAGCTCAAAGTTTTCATCTGGACCCTAACTCCATATCATAAAACATATATAGTGTGCTTATCACAAAGCTTGGTACATTAGCAGATAGAAAGTAGAATATGCTTTATGTGCTCAAAATTTTAGTGTTTTAGTGAGACGACAAATAAAAGCTTTAGCTCCTTATGTATAAAATTATGTCTTTCTCCTCCAAAGGATAATTACTAAGTTATTAATGTATTCCCTACATAAGGAATCTTCTTTAGCCTTGTTCCTCTCTTCTATAAATATGATATATATGATAAATATGATAGTTTTAGAGTATTTGCGTGGATCTAACATTTATTTCATTTTGCCCATGTATACTGAATACTGTGCATACTACTCTAGAGAGACAGACAGTATGGTATTACAGTGTTCTCATTGTTATTCCAGGCCTCCAATGAAAGCAAGCACAATTTTAATTCCATATCTTATTAGTACATTGGAATATTGATGTCATAATGGGCAACATGTTTTGGCAGCTGTTTATCTTGTTGGTTCCTCAATCATTTGCTGTGCTGCTTTCCAGTCGCCGCCTGATGTTAAAACTACACTTGCATTCAAACTGTACATATTTCTGACACAGTTAGATACACATTTAACTCAAGTCTCAGCTCCTAACCTGTTTTTATCATAAGTGAATGGTTGCAGAACAATAAATATTTATTTAGCTATGAGTAACAGAGCATTCAGATTTCATTCATGGCTTCAATAATCAATCTAACAGTGTGATTCTGTTAGGGAACTGATTATGTGTTTTCCTCCTTCTCTGATTCTAGGTAAGTAAGTGGACAAGACATATGTTGTCCTGACTGACATTTGATCAGTTGATCTAGATTTAGATCAGATGGACAATATAAGAAATACAATGATTTTTCCCCTCAGTAGAAATGAGGCTCTTAATCTCCCTTCGCCTTTAGAGTAGCAACACTGTTGTAACAAAGCTTATTTACTCTCGCAACATGTGTACATGCTTTTTTGGCTGGATATTCAATTGTGAAACATTTGTTATTTTTATTTTTCTATGGAATCATTGCTATCAGTGACACACTTACAAATCTGTACCAGGACCCAGAAGACTTTTCATTAGGCAGCATATTGAAGTATGTACAACTATAGCTGTTTCACGGATTGGCTCTAAAATACGAGAATGTACTTTCCCTTTTGGTTCAGTTCCCTCTTAGGGACTAAACAGCTGCCTTTACAGTTTTTATATAGGTTTTCCTGACAGCCAAAGTTAAGTGAATGTAGCACTCTGGCTGGATGTTTATATGCTTGTTTCATCTATTATTCAGGTACATCACTTATATAATGCTTTCCATAACAAGTTGCGGTTGAGGTGTTTGTAGACCACTTTTGTACAATCAAAGATAATAAGCAGACTAAGGAGAACTGATTTTTATTTGCTTATTATTAAATCTTTCTTTCCTGTTTGGCTGGCAATACTTTACCTGCTGGACACCCCAAGGTTGGAATGTTTGCCTTCTGCAGTTGTTAGCATTGATCTCACTGTGAGAATTACTAGAAGGTCCATAAAGTTGAGAGCATCTCCTTGCTCTGTGAGGTGCTGCCAAGATACCTAGGAGGACTTTATGGGTTATGAGGTTACCAGATGTGCTCAGGCAAGTGCAAATTGATTCCTAATTTAAGGCAGATTTAACACTTACCAGTCTGAAAGTTCCTACAATTCAAAATGTTTAGATCCTTCATGATCAAATTCCTATTTGTATTCACAAGCAGAGCAGACTGCCATTACATAAGCACCCTTAATGGACCTCAGCTTTGAAGTGAAGGAGGTCACATTCTGTTCAGTCACCCCATCTCCATGTCCATTTGGTCTCTTCTCTAAATCGCTATGCAGTGTGATAATTGTTTTTTATAGAGTGGACAATTGCTCCACTGGAAACTGAAATGATACTTCAAATGGTTTGGAAGGGGCCACCAAGCCTCTGTGTCAGCTGTGGGGATGGCAGCAACACAGAAGACTAGCAATTCCCCGATAGAAGGCTGGGAACTCCCCAGATTCTTTGGAGCTCTCCATTCAACCCACAATGGATTTCAGCACTTGCCTGCAGTTCTAACATTGAGAAATTTTAGAACTGTAAATTGTGCTTTGCGTTCTGATGTGCTGAAAAGCAGGAATATTCTAGCAAAGCTATGAAGAGGTTAAGAAAGATATCAATAATTAAAGTAAGCCCATAGAAGACAGCTGGAAGGAAGAATTCCTTCTGTTCCCCAAATACTAAAAGACAATAACGCTGCTGGAAAAATAAAGCATCTACAAATTTATCACAAAAACCCCCAAGCTACTTCAAACACACATGCACATCCACATGCCTTACTTGAAAGCATCTTTAAAAATGCTGTGAGCATCCCCCTGGATTTCAGCTCAGGGCAAACTGTTCCAGAACCTGACAAGATACTAGCCCACTAAATTATTTTCCTGTCATTTTATACTCATCTCTTGTTCTAGAAAGACCAAAACCAACCAATAAAATTGTAAAGCAAAGGAGAAACAAATGAAAGGAAACTCCACACCAATACCAACATCCCTCCTCCTGACTCTGTTCTCAGGTATTAAAAAAAATTATTTTTGCTATGCTTTCTAAGCAGATAAAAATGTAACAGAGACATCAAAATGTAACATAGGTATTCTTTTTGTGCATTTTTGCTTACCTACACAACATTCAGAAGTCCTGAAGCATTAGGACCCGTTAGTCTGTACTAGCAGGGTTACAACAGCACTTCTTCTAATGGCAGATTTCACTTTTTTGATACCTGTTGAGGTGATGGTCCATCTGTGCCTCAAGTTTGCCATATTGTCCCTCAAAAAAAAAGCAAAGCAGAGCAAAACTTGAACTCCAAACAATTCCTAACGATTCAGTGCATCTCCAAAAGAGACAACACACCCACACAGCTGTATTTGTTCCCTCCTTTTCAAGAGACGCACCTTTGAAATCAAACCATTGTCTTCCCAACCCAAAGTATAAAGCCTATCAGACAGTTACCGTATGGTGGCAGGTCATATTCCTAACTCCAGTCAACACTGGCTTGTTAAACATTGTTTCCCAGAAGTTAATTACTCTTAGGTGTGGTTGAGAAATTAGGATTCCAGTCGCATTTTGTGGGCAATGGGAACAGTGTCTCTTGGCTAATTAAAATCTTTTTTTGTAATGCTGAGCACAAGAAACAAATAGACCTCTGATTTGATTTGAAGGCCACTGATTTCTTGTGTGAGGATCTGATAGGGAGTTGTTGTATGTTCTAGTAGCATATTCTTCAGGTACAGCAGATGAATTTGTGTAAAACTTGCCTAAATGAAATGTGTGCACTCTGGGGTACCTAAGTATTTGAGAACAAAGAGCTGAAAGAAATTGAAAATATCCTATTAAACCCCATTTAAGAACTGCTTTAGCATTTGTGAAGTGTAGGGCCTCATTAAAGCTGCCATTCCTGGAATCCAGGCAAAACACTTTGCACAATTCAATTGTTGTTTCTACAACTAATTATTTTTATTTTCTAATAAATGCCCTGTGCCATGAGCAAAGAGCAGATTTTTTTTTCCCTTCCATTTAGCACGGCTTCAAATGTTTACAATAAAGGTGAGTGCATTTTACTGCTCTTTGGCTTCAGCTAATTTTGTTCTATAACAAAATCAATTAGACTGGTGTAGTCCCAATTTTTCCCCCCTCATTTCCAGCTGCTGAACTTGAATCTCTCTTAAAAGTACTTTCTCCCTTAGTCACAATATTTTTTTTAATGTCATAATAAATTGATTGTTGTTTGGTTTAAATAGAAGAGATGAGAAAGCAACCAAACAGGCAGCTTCAGAACAAAAATTGGAACATGAAGAGACACTTCAAGCCTTTGCTTTTCTACTGATGAGGCATTCCCTATTTATGAAAAATAAATTAATTCCCTGCTTACGTTCGCTGTTTTCTTAGTTATATGTATTTTCACCATTAATTAATGGAGAGATGAGAGACTGCAGCACAACAAGCCCTAAGCAATATGAATGGATGCTTGGGCTGACTGAATAGCTTTTCTCCTTCAAGCATTGTTTTAGGTGGTGGCTGCATCAAGGAAAAGACTCTTTCTCCCTTTTTGTGGTACATCTTGAGCAGCCGCTAGAGACCTGGCCATGCGTCTGAATAAAGGGTAGGAATCTTACCAACATGCAAAGCATTAGCAGGGCAGATAATATAATGTTCTGCATGGAAAAAGATAACAAATCCTCTTTCGCCTATTTTAATTAAAAAATTCTCTATGGAGACTGTGGGAGAGAGGCAAGTCCTTTCTACCTGTCCAGCTCCAATGTGCATTTACTGCAAATGGTTATGTTTGAGTACTGGCCTAGATTATGAACTGTCTTGAAAATCCTCTGTAGGGCTTTTGTCTGGTTTAGATGTTCATTTCTTATTAAAAACAGGTGCTGAGACCTGTCATGTTAAATGTGCAAGGGGTCAGAGAGACAGCAACTAGCCTTTTACCATCCATGTGCACATTGCATGCTAGTTACTTGTTACAGGAGTAAACTACATTTTTGGTAGTTACTACGAAAACTTCATCCCTCTGGTTAGGATCTGGCTAAAAGGAGTAAGAAGTTACGGCATCTTCAGGTTTTCTGAGAAAACAGAGTGCAATAACTGGAGAGGGGAAAATCCTTCATACTGCTATACCTCATGTTGTCTGCGCTAAAAACTTGTCAGGTTTTGAACAGTGTTGCACAGGATAAGGCCTAAAACACAACTGAGAGCTTTAGGAATGACAGCAGTGTGTCTAAAGTTAATATCAATAAAGATAAGAACATATTCAAGTAGTAGAACAAAGGGAGTTGTGAGCTGCCAGAGAAAGTTCCTTAAAAATGTGAGACTACTTTGATCCACACAAGCTTGTCATGGAGCTATGTAATAAAGCTAAGTCATGTGAATTTGTAGTTAAAAGATGAACCAATTAGAGACTGAATAATTTGTGATATAACTGATAACAGGTCAAAGCAAGGTTATTGCAGGAAATGGACTTGACTTTGCAAAGAACATTGAATATTTGCAGGGCTAGTGAAAACTGCTTCTCAAATTAAAGTGTTAGTAAGCAGTGAAAGAACAGAAGTGCATCTCATTAAAAATAAATATCAGGGCGTACAGTCAGAATACTAGACTACAGAAAACAGTCGGTGAAACAAAAAAAAATACAATGAGGAGTGTGATATTACATATATGATCTGAAAGAAACCATATGTTTAGTTTGCATTCAAATGTGGACTTTTCTTAAATAAAAGAAGATGTTTTCACATGCCGTTAGTATTTAAATAATGCAAAAAACCCCAGCAGAAATAGGCCAAAATTGTGGCTCACTTATTGGTAAAGCATTCAAAGCTGTCAATGATATGAGACAGAAAGTCATACTAAATCACCTGCAGCACAACAGGAGCACTCTCCCCTGGTGGGCTTCCAGAAGAATAGTCCTCCCCATGACAAGACAAAACTAAAATCTCTGTGGTTTTCTTTCTTTGTTTTTTATAAGAAGTGAACAGCAAACCAGCTTTAAAAATTATATAGATGAAGTGGCAGGTGGGTCGAAGCTTTCCCAGTTCCAAAGCAGCTGGGTCGATGTGTCTGCCATGAGAAATGTGTGTCCGTAAAAAAGGACCTCCACCTTCTTACGGAACTGCTCTTCCACACACATGGGGAAAAACCCCACCACGCTTCCCCCTGCCTGTATGTTTTACACACAGTTCAGGACAAAACCCCTGTTTCCCGTGGGATGACACAAAGGAGAGATAATGTAAAAGGTCCCTGTATCACATGCATAAAGCATGATAATTTTTATTTAAAATTCCACAAAAGCATTATCAAAAACTAAAATACATATGTATATTCAAATATGTCAAAGTACATTCAATGTCTTGGGTATAAATACAAATGGAGATATCTCCCTTTCCTACAGCTAGGGCTGTGTCATATGAGAAACACAGAGGGCTGTAAATACACTACAGAGATCTAAATAACACGTTCTATTTTTCCTTTAAAAAATAAAGGCAATGAAGGCATTTGTTTCTGATATAAATTTGTTTAGTGACCACCGACCATTTTTCTCACACTTTTGAGCAATTGGTCCTAGAGCTGCCTATTTTCTTTGCCACATTTGGGTACTGTGCCATCACAGTATCACCTTGGTCTATTTGGGTCTCCCAGACCTGCACTATAGCATGAATGCAGTCAAAATAACAGTTATTTCACATGGAAGAAAGCAAAGAAAACTTGCGAATCTGCAGTGGGTGTGCAGGTACATGAGAAAAAGCAAGAGCTAGACAGCCAAACTGTATTGGGTTTGCATGGCAAGGTTTTGGTAGCGGGGAGGCTATGGGGTGGCTTCTGTGAGAAGATGCCAGCAGCTTTCCCTAAGTCCGACAGAGCCAGTTCCAGCCAGCTCCAAGACGGACCTGCCACTGGCCAAGGCCGAGCCCATCAGCCACAGTGGTAGAGCCTCTGTGATAACATTTAAGAATGGGAAAAAAACCTATGCAACAACCTGCAGCTGAAGAGAGGAGTGAGAATATGTGAAAGGAACAACCCTGCAGACACGAAGGCCAGTGAAGAAGGAGGAGCAGGAGGTGCTCCAGGCACCAGAGCAGAGATTCCCCTGCAGCCTGGGGTGAAGACCATGGTGAGGCAGGCTGTGCCCCTGCAGCCCATGGAGGTTAATGGTGGAGCAGATATCCACCTGCGGCCCAGGAAGGACCCCACATCAGAGCAGGTGGATGTGCCCTGAAGGAAGCTGTCACCTGGTGGAGACCCTGCGCTGGAGCAGGCTCCTGGCAGGACCTGTGACCCTGGGGGGGGACGGACGCTGGAGCAGTCTGTTCCTGAAGGACTGCACCCCATGGAAAGGACCCATGCTGGAGCAGTTTGTGAAGAACTGCAGCCCATGGGGAGGACCAACGTTGGAGAAGTTCATGGAGGACTGTCTCCCACGGGAGGGACCCATGCTGGAGCAGGGGAAGAGAGTGAGGAGTAAGGAGAGGCAAAGACAAGGTGTTATGAACTGACAGCAACCTCCAATCCCTGTGCCCCTGTGCTGCACAGAGGCGGGAAGGTAGAAAAAATCAGGAGTGAAGTTGAGCCCAGGAAGAAGGGAGGGGTGTGGGGAAGGTGTTTTTAATATTTGGTTTTATTTCTCACTATCCTACTCTGATTTGATTGGTAATAAATTAAATTAATTTTCCCTAAGTTGAGTCTGTTTGTTCCATGATGGTAACTGGTGAGTGATATCTTGACCCGTGAGCCTTTTGTTTTATTTTCTTTCCCCTGTCCAGCTGAGGAGGGGAAGCGATAGAGTGGCTTGGTGGTCATCTGCTGTCCAAGCTAGGCCAACCCACCACATAAACCCACTAACTGCAGCTGAAATGAAGCACCAAATGGGAAGCACCATACACTTCAAAGCACATGCAGAGAATAAAGGACATCTTTTCAGTAACACAACTGCACTGTCCCCTTAGCACACCAGTGCTCAATATGGTTCTTACGTTCAGATACTGGGAAGCATCACATCTCCAGTGAGAAGGCTCGTGGAAGCATTGCGCTGGCAGCAGCTTTTCTCTTTCCCTTGTGCTCTGCAACTCAGAGAAGTCGCCTTCAGAAGCGGAGCAATGAACTGAGACTTCCTTGAAAACTCTTACAGCTATTAGAACTCCAGAAGGAGAAAATGGTAAGAGAAGATGGATGAATGTGCTCCACACATTATGAAAACTGAAGGCAAGCATGAAATCTTGGAGGAAAGTATGCAATAAAAACCAACAATGTTAAAGGGAAACTGGAAATTCAGCCCCAAACTTTCTGCATGGTTGGCTTTGAAAAAGCCAACACAAGTGGTAATGTCTGCCCGACTCTTTAAAAAGAACAGGTTTTTGCTTATTGTTTACTTCAAACATCCAGTGTTTGGAAAACAAACTGCAACTTTTTGAATGGAAAGATGCACAGAAAAGATGAAGCAATCAAAATGGGTGCCAAGCTACAAAGAACTGCTTTGCCAATAGGGCCCTGAGAAAGGAAGACAGCACAGAGATGTTGTCAAGAAAGATAGGATGGAATGTAGCAACAGTGAAATAAATATATGTGTGTTGGGAAAATTAGTTGTAGAGACTATTATGCTACTGCTTAATTGTTCATGACAAAGCTTTTATACCTCCTGACAAGCATATAGTTGTGGCCAGCAAAACAGGCAGATATTGTGCTATAGAGGTGCACCACAGAATTGTTTTTTTCCTCTGAAGAGGCAGGAGCCAACAGCACTTAGTGGTATAAAAATCAGTAGCTGGTGACTACCACTTAGTGGTAACTATCTAAGTACAGGAAAGTAGGTAATCTTAATTCAAAATATATGCAACTCCACATGTTCATAATTGTGTGTTTGGCCACTTCACAGACGAGAGAAAAAGAAAGGCAGAAACTCGGCCAGAAGATGGAAGCATGGGAAAGAGCAAAGCAGAAAGCAACTGAGCAAAAAAGTTTTTTGTTCCCAAGTGACATTGTCCAAGTACATAAACCAAAGCAAGGAATATGTAGGATGGGAAATCATCTAGATTTTAAATATTCCTTATACATTCACAGAAAAAAAAGGACTGGAAATCGTCTCATCTGTGTCCTAATGCTGGATCAGCTGTACTGTATGTTATTCCTGACAGATTGTTTGCTTAACTTGTAATGATTTCTAGTTCTGGAGCCTCCACAACCTCTCCAGGCAGCCTGCTCCGTGGCTGCACTGTCCCTAGTGTCAGATAGCTTTCCTGTGCTTAAACTGAGCCTTGCTACATTACTTCCTATCCATCACAGGCATGGGGAACAAGGTGTTCCTTCATCTTCACAAGGGTCTTTTAGGTATTGCAACAACTGTTTGCATGTTACCTAGAGTTTCTTATATTATCCTCCATGTAGGAATGATACAGCCTCTGTATCACAAAGCTGGACCTTTGTGGTACCTTATATACAGGGAAAATGATATCTTCCCTGGAGAGTAGAGCATACAAGCCTGGTAAGTTAAAATACTGCATGCTGACTGTGAAACTGTGCTCTTGCTCGTGGTGCACTGTTGTATGTGCACTTGTATGCATGTGCATGCAGTCAGATCTGCTCCCTGGATGACAAATCCAGAACTGTTCTTTGGCTGTCATCCACAAATTTTGTAAATTGCGTAGACAAAGAGAAAGTCTACCCTTGACTGGTTCAGCTCCAAAGAAAATAAATTATTGACATCTCCTTTCCGCTGAATTCATATGAGGGATAAGCAGCAAAGCACAATATGGACAGCTCCGTGGCAAGTCAAGGTGATACAAATGGAGCTGCCACGATCTCACCTCAAGCAGATAAAGTCTGCTTGAAACAAAGACATTCCTGACCAAGCTTGCAGTGAGATGACTTTCCCTACCTGCAAGCCTTTGGGTACAGATGGATGAAGACTTTCCATTTCTCTCAGCTTTTAAGGTGTCCAACTGAAGATGGCCTAGGGATTTGCTTCTCAGAGGACTATGAATTGAACTGAGAAAATCAGATGCTGCTTATAGTCTCCAATGACACGTAATGCATTTAAAATTACTCATTGCTTCTGAAAATGTACCCCATAAACTTTTTCTACATAAATGTCTGTTCTCCATTTGTCAGTTCTTCATCCTGATGCCACGTTAGGTACATATCTGCTATGTCTCCTAGATTACTTTTAAAAGGATGAGGGCTTAGTTTTAAAAGCAGAACAGCAGCCAGTCCCTCCAGGTTATGATTTATTATTTTTCTTAATTTATCCCTGTTGTTCTTGATAAGTCCGTTGTGCAAGAAGCTGTTGCAGGATGGTTGCCACATAAAGTACTATCGCAACGATATTGAAGATGGTGACATTTGGTTTCTAGAACACAATGTTTCCATATATTGGTTTTGAAAATTTTCCACTTTTTCTAGGTGATCCACTTGTCCCCTATTTTGGTTTGGATGTTGCTTGTGGCTGTGACGCAGAAAGAGTGTACTTGACTTGCCATAATACTACAGTTGTCTTTAATTTTAAAGTGTCAGCATATCCTTGCAGCAATTTCTAGATGTATTTCTGGTGAAGAAAGACCAGCCTTTGGTTGCTTGCCTTAAAGAAACAAAACAATAGAAAGGCCTTTTTTTTTTTTTTTTTAATTTGAGCTGAAGGCAGCCTGATAAAATGCAGTTTCTGCAATTTGTTGAATTATTAAACTATGCAGAAATTAATAATTCTAAACATGAGAAATAACTCATGGGTTTCTTCTCTTGGTCTCACTCAACTTCAATTGCCCTCTTCGAATTAATCCCCGAAGACAATTATTATTTATATTACAGCAGCACCTAGAGGCTCCTACTGAAATCAGAGCGCTATTGCACAAAGTACTGTACACACCCATAGAAAGGCATGATCCTGCCTTATATTCTGTAGTCCAAATTGGTCAGCAAAAGAAGGACAAGCAGAGGAAGCAGAAGGAGCTGAGGCAAGAGGATGCACCCACGCTCACACAGGTCATAGTGCTGGGATGCACCTTTGGCACCTAAATGTGAACCCAACCATTTCACCATCCTGATCTCAGAGATCATAGCCGAAACCAGATGGACATCGCCCCTGCGCTGATGCCAGGACCCCAAGCTGCAAGAAACAGAGTGCTGGGGCACTCCCCACAGTCACCGGTGGAAGGAAAGCGTCTATTAGGGCAAATATACCCAAGACCCAATGCTATCACATCCCAGGAGGATTTTTGAGTCCAGAGCAGTGGTTGGAAGGAGTGTGAGGAAGGACAGTGGTTTGACAGTGGTTTTGCTTACGAAAATGTATTGGAACAGCTCTGCTTCTCCTATTTAGTCCTGCGGTATCTGTTTTGGAACTGACCAATGGAAAATCTCTGGGCTCGTTTTCTCCCACGCCACTTGGGGTTAAAGAGGGCTACAAAATGTAACAAGGTTTGGAAATCACCCAGCAGCATTCATTCGTTGTTGGCTCTAGCCTTTATTAGTCGAGAGAGCTTCAGATCTGAGGCTAAATCACTGGTTGGAGAGGACAGGAGCAGACAAAAGGCAAGGGGTACCACATCCGACCTGCAAGTTGGATGTGTAACAAGAACGATTTGGAAATACTGCAAAGAGCAAACTGATCCTGGTGGTAGTGTCAATAGCCTCCCCTGTGAGCACTAATTATATTATTACGAAAACAGACTAACACAAAACTAAAGCACAGAAACATACATTTAAGATCTGGCTGGATGCCAGTGTGCTCAAGGCACATTCTTCATACCAGCTGAATTATGATACCCTGTTACTTGTTTTGCTGGAGTGCTCAGGAGCACTAATCATCAACCCGCATCCTGCCGTGGTCTGTGCCATAAAAATACAGAAGGCCAACACACCTCCTGCCCCCAAAGAGCTCACACTGCACGTGCGAGATCAGAGGGGTACAGACAGCCTAAGATGGTGTAGCCCGGCAAGATGAGTATTTGTCTCCAGGTATCCATGGTCCAGCTATTGTCAAGGCAGAGAATTTTGAAAGAGGGTTTTGAGGGAGAACAGCGTGACTTTACTCATGTTTCCAGTGAGATTGTCATTAAGGAGGAATATAGATTTTTATAGTTATTTCCCCTTCTGCCTGCAATCCTCTTACTCCATACCTACCAGGTGAAACATTCCAAAACAAATATATTGCAATCTATTATAAAGAAACAGGTCACCCAGACAAGCATCAATAGTTGCTTGGGAGCAAATAAGAACATTACAAACAATACATCGGGCCCTTGCTTGATGCTTCAAGTTTAAATAATAGCACCTTCCATTTGCTGGGTTGCAAACAGCAAGTATTTGCTAATGATACCTTAGCAATTCACGAAACAGGGTGGAAGGGGAGAAGCCCCACTTTATTTTTGGCAGATCAGATGATGCTGAAGAACATGTTTGTGCATGTGAGGGGAGTGGGGGGCATGGGGCCAGAGCCACATGGAGGGGATTTTTGTGCAATGGGAATAAATCTGTGGAAATGTGTAAGTGGAGCTGCAGAAGGAAATCTGCAGCCGCCTGAGCCGGGTGGTTGAATGGCAGAGAGGATGGAGGCTATTTGAATACTGATGTGGCCCTCACTTTCTTCCATTTCCATTAATGACATGCTCATCAAGGGCAAACAATGGGACCGGCTGCCTGCGCCTGTCACACTGTGTGGGTGCTGGGAATGCCAGGCTGTCATCCCGGGGCTGCATTTAGAGACCTGCACGCTAATAAGAAGTGCTCTGTGCCGTCAATGCAGACAGGTGCTTCCGAGGCTGGGACATGCTCCATTCCCTTCCCCTGAAACCCTCCTCTCCCGGCCCCCTGACAGACACCATGAAATGCACAAATTAACAGCCCCATCATGTTGGGCTGCTGCTGCCTGCGGTGAAAGCAGAAAATCAAGTTGTCACCCAGGGTGCAGTGATAAAGCCACAGCCTCATTTCTCTGTTGGTGCCCTATAATAGCAAATGCCAGACAGCTGGATGGATTGGGAGGTTTTAGATTAGGGTCCTGATGCACTTTGGCCACTGAATTAGCAGTTGCTGTTTTCATGCAGATTATTTGTGTGCAAAGCAAACATCTGGAGAAAGCAAAGGCTCCAGGGTCAGATATTCGATGCTTCTTTCCTCTAATGAAGCAGAAATAACATAAATTATACAGTGCCTTTGAAAAAAATTCCCCCCCATCAATGAAAAAGCGAAACCCCTCCTGGATTTGCCTTTAGAGACTTTTCCAGTACATGCACAAGACTGTGTTTGCAAGCGTTTGCCCATGGCCAAACTGAACAAGACTCTCAAACCAAGACGAGCTCATAATTTTACAACAAAGGTGGCTGGAGAAAAGTCACAGCAAGTCCTTCTGGGCAGGCAAAGGAGAGGGTGAACTCTCCAAAGGCATTTTATTCCCGTAGCGCAGCATTCCTCTTTGGCAGCAGGCTCTTCCCACAGCCACCCAAGACCCACTGCAATAAGAGGGTTTTGCCGTTTTCACGCGTGTGTAGCTCAGCCACAGGTGAGAACGGATGTCCAGAGCTCAGAATCCAAAGCGGGGCCAAAGCCACCCTGAAACTCCCACTGCCTCCTCACAAAGGCAGGTACCTGGGCTTCTGAATGAAAAACAAAGCCAAAATGGAACCGAAGAGAGCCATCGACAAGGAAGGAGACGGTGACAGAGACCGACCACACCGACATTTGCCCCGCAGCAGGCGCCACACCAGCGATAAGGAACAGAGGGGTCTGAGCCCTTCAGACTCCAAGGAGTTTAATGACATAACGGCCTGAGAACTTCAACATAAAACAGGAAGAGCAACTAACGAAACTTACAATATAAAACCCCCCTCCTGTCATTTTTATAGTAATAGTAAAACACTTTATTGAATTTATGAGCTACATAATGACTATGAAGAATGTAACTTGAATTAGAACCAACTCAGAAGTATAATATCAACTATAAACCCTTTTCTATTACCCCATCCCTTTATCGTCATCTTATCTGGCTCTTTTTAAACCAAGGAATATTGCGTTCTTCAAAATTTAGTCTGAGATCCGTCTCCTAACTTCTCAATAAATCAAGCAAACCCCAAGTGTCTGTAATGGACACGGGGCCAAAAAATCAAGGCATGGCCCAGGAAGAGATTTTATAGCTAGAGTTAAGAAATTATTGAAAAAACAAAAAGCAAACAACGTTTCTGTGAAGGTTGCGCCTGGGAAGGTGCGGGGGAATATCCTGAGGGTTTTGGTTGTGAAGCCACGCAGCAGGACACAGCACAGCATTATTAGATGGTTCAGAGCCCAAAATGCAATTCATCAGCGCAGACCTTCAAAACAAAAGTGCAACCCCACGATGCACCCCTGTGCAGGTGGGAAGTCCATTTAGGAGCGGACGCATTAGCAGGACTTTGAAGCACCCTCTCCGGAGCCTGTTCAGTCCCAGGGTTTTGACATGAGCAATAAAATCTACGCGAAGCCAGAGAATACATTGAGGGGCTGTTTGTATCCAGATCCATTATTTTTGTGAAGGAGTTTGTAAATGAATGATTGCGGGGGAGGGAAATGTACATAACACAGCTAAAGCAGCATGTTTTACTGTGTTTTCTGATTCCATTTTACTCCTTTAGTCTCTCCGGTCCCCAAGGATTTTTCTGAAGGGGTGATAAAATAAAATGGGTGAAACAAAGCCATAAGCCAGTTAAGTCTGAAAGACATGTCATCTCATCTAAAAAGAAGAAACGGACCATTTCCATGCCTAGGGCTGACAGCAACGCCTGAGCTAGCAATAGCGCTATTCCATTTGATTTATAGAATAATGGGGTGACAAATGATGACAAAAATAAACTTTTACTGCACTGAACTGCTCCTTTATTTATGAAATTTGGCCAAGTAGTGAAATCTTTTATCTGCAAGTTGTAACATGGAGTGGAAACGAGCGATTATGGTGTGGTAATAGTAATCCAGTGATGGAGGCCGAGTCAGTTGGAAATGGATTGAGGTAAAATAACTACCGCACCATGATAAATGTGAACAGCGCTTTGCTGACAGATGATCTAACAGGTGTTCATAACAACTATATAAGAGGATTTATTTATGACTAGCCACAGCCGCAGCACTGTAAATCAACTCCAGCAGCTGCACACCGCTGAAACCAAGTCCCTGATGGAGAAACAGTGCAAGAACCCAAAAGAACACAATTCACTCCAGAATCTTAATCATCAAATAACATGTTTTTTAAAGCAATTACACCACAGTGCAGAAATCAGAATGACTTCCAATTACGTGAAGCTGAGCCACCAACTAACTTTGCCCAAACCCAGGGATCGGCAGAGGCCTGCAGATCTGGCTGGAGCAGAACAGTTTTCTTTTGGACCCAGTGTCAAAGAGGTGCCCTTTTTTTTTTTGATAAAAGAAGCCACTTTAGTGCTGTTCTGGTGTGGTGCTGAGACAGTAAGGGCAAGAGGAACGGAAGGGGCTCCCCTCTCTGCCTCACCAGGGTGTAATCCCTCTTAGCTGTGCCAAATCCAAACGTTTGGAGGGCTGCACTCCAAGCCCTGTCAGTGCAATGATCTGATCACCAAAACCAACCTCAAATCCCACCAAAACACTGCAGCTTCACAGAAAAGGTTATGAGGTCTTTAAACCCAAATCATCCTGCTGGTTTGCTTTAGAGCATGGATCTGCAAAAATTTGAAGACAGACAGCTGAGGGAGGAATCAATGGTACCAAGTAGGATGGATACCTGTTTTTTTGCCAGAATTGGAAAAAACAGCCTAAAAAAAATAACTGAATTGGTAATTCTTTCATCTGTTCTACCTCCCTCACAACAGATGTTTTAGAGTCATACAGAATACCATTTACTTTCCAAACAGAATTCAGCAAGCGCTGGTATGCTTGCACTGCTGGTGGACAGGCAGGGTGCAACAAAATGCCTAAACATCCTCACACAAATGTACAAAATCAGGGCAAACCAAAATGAATATGATAGGAAATAATAAATACTGTGGGATCAAACTATTCTGTGTGTGAAACACCATCCGCAAAGAGAGGGAAGTGTCCCCTGCAGCAAGGTATGTTACGTATAAGCCTCCAGGCACTGCTTAGGAGAAGCCGAGGGGGTCTGCAGTGCCCCAGGGCAGAGCCAGCTGCCCCTTGCGAAGCTGCAGCCCTGGTGCATTCTCACACAGGTCTGCTCAGGGTCGCCGGGAGCGGAGGCTGTCACGACAGGGAGGCCTCGCACCCAGGAAAAGCCTCCTGGGGCAGCAGTAGGCTGCTCAATCCACACCTCCCTCCGCTTGGGATTTAATTACAAACCTCCATTAAAGCTGCAGCCCTTTCTGCAGGCCAGTATCCCATGCGACTCCCGCCTCCGCAGCCCGGGAAAGCCGGGGATGCTGCCTCTCCTCCGCTTGCGTGCCTTCCTCCTTCACCCAGGCAGGCTGCCGGCACCTGGGGGCCTCTCTGGCATCCCGGCCAGGCTGGGTGTGCCTGGGCGGCTGCAGGGTGGGCAGAGGCCACTCCACATGCCCTGTGAAAGCCACAGCTACCAGGCCTCAGCTCGAGGGGGACCTGTAGCTACTGCTGCCAGCCAGCCTCCCTGGCTGCCTAGGCCTCAAAGCCCTGTCAACATGGATGGCCTGAGGTGTTGCAGAAGGAGGAGAGCTGACGCCGCCTCTCCCAAGGCTCCTGCCCTCCCTGTGCCTCCCTTGCCCGCTCTGCTCCAGCTGCCAGACTGGGGGTGCTGCCGTGAGCCCGAGCTGGTGGGTGTCCCATGGTCCAAAACAAGTCTGAAGCTCTGCAGGGCGGCTGGAAGCATCAGGGTGCTCCCTCACTTTTACCAGCCATCTCCCTCACCCACCTGCCGTTTTGCCATGGCTAGTGGCTGAATGGCTGCCAGTCATGGCTGGTACAAGAGGAGGCCTTTCACCGCCTTTCCACCGCCCATCCAGAGTCCACCAGCATTTTTACAGGGTGGAAGGGTGAGAAGGACTTGAGCACACCAACAGCTCTTGCTCTTTCTTGAAGGAGTAGGGTGACTTGTCAGCTGTTTTTACAAATCCTTCCCATCAAGGAGAAAAACCAGGTCTGGGTTGAGCCAGAGCAGGGCATGGAGATGTGGATGGTGACTCACAGCATACATGCTCCATTGGATGGTGCCAAGGGCAGAGTTGCTGTCCCTCTCCCTCTCCCCCAAAAGCCATGCCTGGGAAGGAGGGCAAAGGAGGAGGTAAGTCGCCAGGAGCAGGGTGAGAGCAGGCTGGGACCTCGAGAGGACTGGAAAAGCAGTGGTGGAAGGTAGCAAAACTCATTTTTGCCCTCTCTCATATACATGCACAATGGGAAAAAGCAGTTTAGAGTACCGCTGTTTGTAAAGATGTGTATATGCACCAGAATGTACACAGGGTTTTAAGTGGATCAGGATTTGGGGCAGTATGGTCACAGCATGGGCTCAGAGTTATCAGCCACTCAAGAGTAGTTCACCTTGTACCTTCTGAAGCAAAACCAGTTAGCTGTGGGACTGGAAATGCAGTGGTGTTCACCATCTCTTTCTCTTCCAAACAGGTTCACTGGGCCGTGCTACATAAAGCACAACAAGTATATCAGATAAGAGGAAAATAACCTGAACAGAAGCATTGCTTTTATCAGGGTTGTGCACAAAGGCTCCTATCAGCAATGAAACCACACTATGGAAACACAGCAAAGCCTGGTGCCTGCACCACAAAACATTTAATATAACACATAGGTCTTGTAAAAACACGCACTTTATGATAATACAAACAAAAATATGGGAAAGGGGAGGAAGACAAACTGACAGAAAATGAAAAGAACAGAGTCTGATCCTCATATGCTTGTTTCAAGTACACCCTGAAAGTCAGATGAGGGCTTGGGAGGATTCAGCTTACCTGTACATTGCTTACCAGAATCCTTGTTAGGGCATTTAAGTACTAAGTTAAAACTAATTCAAGCATGTAAGATATTGTATGCAAAACTAGACAGTTCAGTAATTGAATATTTTAAAAAAAGAATTAGTACTAATTATGGTAATGGACCATTGCAAAACAAAGTGTGCAAAAGCATTTCACCCTATCACCAAATATCAGTAATTAGCCTAAGCCTCAGATCAAGAGGATTTAGAGCCCTTACGTTTTTTTGTATCCTATCCAATACATATCTGTATATTCTTTTGCTAGTGTACATTTCCAGTTTTGTTCCACTTTTAGTAAACATCATATTATCTTGTGACAGCAGATGACCAGACCTTAAGTACATGTTGTGTTTAAAAACAGGGAAAAAAAGGTTAATTCCTTCCTCCAGTTTACATATATTGCTTTAGAAATGTTACAGAATGCCACCTTGTTCCTCATTTAGTAGAAAAGATCATCAGGAAAGCCCAATTTATCTTTTCTATGCCATTCATTATCTCATATACTGTATCGTGTCCCTGCTCTAAAAACACTTTAATTATTTCCACTATCCTTTCACACAGTATTCTATTTATATCTTCCATTATTTTGTTCCTAGCTCTAGACCCATTTCTATTTCTGCTACTTTTCTTTGGAAATGAGTTACTAGAATTAAAGCAGGGTATGCAGGAAAATTATCCTTTTATACAACATCATAAAATGTGAAAGGAAAATAAGGAAAAAAATTATGTTATTTTGACTGTCATGCATCAAGCCTACGTTTATATTCTGCCATTTATAGTAACATAACAACTCTTCCCCGTATCCTATTCTTTCCAAATGGTTTGAGTTATGTCCTGGTTTCAGCTGGGAGAGAGTTAATTTCCTTCCTAGCAGTGGGTATAGTGCTGTGTTTTGGATTTAATATGAGAATAATGTTGGTAACACACTGATGTTTTAGTTGTTGCTAAGCAGGGCTTACACTAAGTCAAGGACTTTTCAGCTTCCCATGCTCTGCCAGGTGCACAAGAAGCTGGGAGGGGGCACAGCCAGGGGGGCTGACCCAGGCTGGTCACAGGGCTATGCCATACTGTATGACGTCATGCTCAGCATGTAAAGCTGGTGGAAGAAGGAGGAAAGGGGGGAAGTTCAAAGTGATGGCGTTTGTCTTCCCAAGTAACAGTTGCACGTGATGGAGCCCTGCTTTCCTGGAGATGGCTGAACACCTGCCTGAGGATGGGAAGCAGTGAATGAATTCCTTGCTTTGCTTTGCTTGTGCGCGTGGCTTTTGCTTTACCTATTAAACTGTTTTTATCTCAACCCACGAGTTTTCTCACTTTTACTCTGCTGATTCTCTCCCCCAACCCACTGGCAGGGAGTGAGTGAGCAGCTGTGTGGTGCTTAGTTGCTGGCTGGGGTTAAACCATGACAAGTTATTTAAAAAAAAAAAAAAGAGAAAACACTCCCTTCCTCTTCACAAGGGGGAATATGTGTGTGTGAAAACAACCAGGAAGCATGGAAGAGGTAAAATGTCAATCTCTCACTATGCAGAAACTTTCTCATCTGTTTGCCCTTGCTCTTGTTGCATAATTCTTCAATCCATAATTACCAGCATCAGTTTTAAAGCTTGGACTAGATCACAATAATCTTGGAGTCTCTTTGAGTTTTACTTACCTTGGGCATGAGTGAATTAAACAGTTAATAAAATTATACCCACATTTCCTATTTATGATAATATATTTCAGTTTGTAGTTGCAGGTTGTTGTCTGCAGGTTCCATTGCATTTGAACACTTCATAATTTAAGTAATTAACCCTCACTGCCCGCTACCTAAACTAGACCTTGATACAATTCCCTAACCATCTTAGCAAAACCCACCTCACCAGTCCTGCAATACTATGCTTTAGCCTTGCTCCCACATCGCAAGTTGTGCATACAGGTATGTTCCAAGGCTGCCCAGGTCTAGATTCTTGCTGAAGCCGGGTGGTTCTCAGTGCACAGCTCCTGACTTAAAAGCTTGCCCATAGAGGTAGGAGCTGCTGCCACCTGGTACAAGCAAATCACCCTGAAGTGAATTCTAGATTGCAATTTAGACTAGTCATCTATTTAATATCCTAATGACCTTTAATATGCCTCTATAAATGATGAAAAGTATGAAAGAAAGTGAATAAAAATGATATATAGCAAAACCAAGAAACTATTGTTAACTACTGCTAACTGTGCTAACTGGCTGAATTATGACTGAGTGCAACTTCCACTATTAATGTAAGACATGTACATGTGCTCATGTTTAGGTTCCTGAAGAGCTGAGCTTTACTGCATACAGAGATATTCTACTATTTAAATATCTGTCTTTAAAGAAAGTTTCTTCCCAAATTACTATTTGGGGAAGGCAGTATAAATTTTCAAATCACGCTGTCAGTCCAGATATCTGTATCTTGATTGTTACTGAACCACTGGACCAAGTCACAAAGTGTTGAAAAATGTAAATTAATACCAGAAACTCCCCAAATATCCTTACTATACACGTTTCTGGGCTTCACTATTAAAGTGTATAAAGTACTCTAGGGAGGCAGAAATTACTCAGCAACATGTGTGACTTACGTAGCATTAATATGCTTTCCTTTGATTTACACTGTGGTACAAGAAACAATTCTTGTTTGTTTTGTCCTTTACAAACATGGCTGAAGGTTTTGCAGTTCAGTCTTTTCTCAGGAAGCATGGTTCTGCACCCTTCCCTCACCACCTTCTCACTGAGTCTTAATATCAAATACCATCTAGACCAATCTGCATTTTCTCCAAGATGATGGTATTTTCTACAGTGAATAATTTTTCATCTGTTTGAATAACTTTTACATCACACTTGAAAACTGTAATTAAAAAAAAAACCTTATTGCAGGATTAGGACTTCAGAAACTAATGTAAATGTTGATTAAAAACATGTACATTTCTGTTGAGGGCATACAATTCTTGTTTCTTTGTCTGAGAGGTACCAGTATATTTTAGGTGCTAGCGAAACTCAGAACTACATTTCTTACAGAAGTGCAACTTAAATACCTAAAAAAACCAACCCCTCTTTAGAATTGGCCAATAGACTCTGCTACGCGTTGGAGCACCTTTTAATTCTACCAAATTTTAGTAGAAAATTTTAGAAGAATCTTCCAGTGTGCAGTAAGGCAACATTTCTGATGAAGCGGTATTTCCTCTCATCCAGGTAGCTAAACCAAAACAGCATCAAAGGACCATGCAAGGGTCCTGGTGACAGAGCAAGGGTACAGTTGTCCAAGTAACTTCTCTGCATCATGAAAACATCTGCAGCAGAGCCATGAGCTACCAGGAAAAGCCATGTTGGAAGTGAGGAGAACTGATATGAAATGACAAAGCTCAGCATCTTCAGTTCTATCATGTAACCAGAATATCAAGGGAAGGTCAAAATCAGTGACACCCAGGCTACAGGCAGAAAACTGGTTGCAACAAAAGCTGCACGGCTGTTGGTCTTCTCAGCCCTAGTTCAGTAGATATGGTTATGAATTTCTCTTTTCCTCAAGCAGTGGTTTATGCACAGGTGGAAGACATTTTAATCTCAGTTTACAATAGAAATTTGAAGCAAAGATCTAAATAATTTATTAAGCTAGATGACAGTATTTGCCGCAATAGTCTAATAATCAGTATTTCATATAATACTGATTTCTAATAATTCAATCAGTATTTTATGAATGGGCCAATTTGAAAATAGGCAGTTACTGGCTTTGTTTATTAACAAAAATGTAACCGCACAGCAGAAAATTACAACAGGAGCACAAACACTGGCTACTTTCACAGAAACAGTTTGCTGATGCATATGTAGTGTCCAACCTTATTAGCATTTACTTTAATTAACCAGTTATATACAATACTGGCAATCATCATTACCAGTTCTCTACCAAAACAAGAAAGAGGGAGCCTCTGCTCATAGCACTACTTTATTGGCATCTTAACAGAAATATTTGAGAAAATGGCAGTAGGTGGGAACAATGTTCTCAGTAGACGAGTTCAGGTTTACAAGCATTTCCAGAAAGCAAACACCATTTTGCTGTACCTATTGTGTTTCTACACTTACGCAACAAAACCTTTCTGAACCACATAGTTGCTGTATATGTTGCTGGAACCTACCTGCCATTTTAACTCACTTTTCAGGCAGTGCAATTTCCCTTGAACTTTATTATCTAGTATTTGTCCACTACGGTGGGGAAAATCGATGGGGAAGAAGGGTAGCGGGGGAAGGGAGCAGAGAGGGAAGGACTAGGGTAGAACAAACGGGAAATACATTTAAAAGCGCAGATAACTGACAGTAAAATATATGTTCTTTGGTTAGCAAGCAGAAAAAAGGAAAGGACTTGCATACATGATAGATACACACTAGCATTCTAAAGCAGAAGACAAGAATGTCAAGAGTGTATTCTTCCCCCACTGCCAGATGGAAGGGCTATTATTATAAATGAAAGGCAGCAGTAGTGGATGCCAGGCACTTTTGTTGTGTGCCAGATTCTGAAGTCCAGATGTAAGCAGGTTACCCCTGGGACAGGACAGGCTTCAGCTCCCGCAGCAGAACAGAACCAATCACAGTTTTCTCGGTGTTTATGATGAGCTGTGCTGTAGAGCTCTCCTTCAGCTCCACTGTGACTAGCATCAGTGACCCACTGTGCACAGTCTTAGCTGCAAACCTGGAGGAGGAAGGAAAAATAAAAAATGAAAGAGAAAAATCACCGAGGATCGTAAGGTCAAAGACTGCTAATATTTCTTTCTGCAAAAGTTAAATGAGCTCAAATATAATAAAATGCCTCCAATTTCATTAATGCATTTCAGGGGATAAACCATAAAAACCTCCATAAATTCTTCAGAAAGAATTTGTTCAGCATTGTGTAAATATTTTTGCATTTAAGAAGGACAAAAAAGTTACACGCGAAATTGTGTATTTAATAGTGCAAACAATAAAATCTATTTAAATGATTTTTTTATGTAAATTCTGATTCTTCAGGTCATCTACAATACTCAAGAACTATTTTAGTCCACACTGGCAACTTGAATTTAGCTGTATGGAGTTTTCCATGGATAACTATCACTATTTGGTGCTCCAAAGAAAATGCAACTATGCTAAATGCAGTAGAACACTTCCAAGAAGCCAAATTGTTGTACTTTCAGAAAAGTGCATTCTCCTGCCATCTTGGGAATTAACTCAAACTAAAGATATTCAAAGTTATAAACATCCAACATGATAATTTGAAATGATGGTAACAGCAACACACCAAATAATCCCATCTGTGAATTTATCTCCAGAATATTTAATCATAAAAATGTGCCCAATATTTCTGAATATTTTATAATTTTTAAAAACCCTACAACGCAAACAAACACCCCCTCCAACCAACCAGATAAACAAAAGTAAAGGACTAATGCACCATTACTAAATTCCAAGACATGAAGAACTGACTAATTACATGGAATTAAAAGCAAAACTAGCCTTTTAAGCACCACAATTGACTGAAAAGCCATTTTAGGCACAATGAACTTCTGTCAATCCTGTTAATTCATTCTGCATGCACAGCCAGGCCCAAGAGACGGGAAGGAAGAGGATGGCAACAGCCTCGTCTTCCATCTTCCACAAGGAGCACACCATGCTTTTTTTTGCCTTTTTTTTTTTTTTCCCCTTGGTTACTTGACAACAACAAAGTTGCTGCACATGGGCTTTTGAAAACACTAACAAGTGTAGAGCAGGTCTGTGACCCAGTCTGACCCCACTTTGCAGGGCCAATCTCCTCTCCTCTTTCTGAATGACACGTGTCTGAATCAGAGCCATCTGCCTCAATTTGCGCAACATCTTCAGCCACAATAGGACCCAGTTAGCCCTGACAACAGCTCACAATACAGAAAAATCAAACTGCTGGGCTGACAGCACGCTGTCGGCTATTCAAGAGCAAACCAACTGGTCAGTGTCTCATGTCTGACAATTAGCATGGGCCTCGCAAAGCGCCTACCCAAGCCCTTGGGGATCTGTTTAATTACCACCAACATAAAGGAGGGAGTTTATCAGGAGATACTCAAAAAACTTCACTCCAGACTTAATTAAAATATTAGCCACTTAAGCAGGAAGCAGGTTCTCTTTAAACGAGAAGTAATTTCTGTCTTTTTTCTTTTTAAACTAAGCATATCAAAATCTCCTAACACATTATACTAATTAAGGAAACATGGGGCACTTCTCTAATGTCACCCATCACAGGTCAATCTATTTCTTTTGTCCAGATTACAGATACATTCAAAGACCTCTCCTTTTAATAGGAGGTTCTAAAACAACGTTACTACTATAAAAATTAGCTACTTATCTAGTTATATCAATGATTTCATCTATTTGCACTGCGATGTAGAAGATCACTATTTCTCTTGTTGATTTTGACAGGGGGATAATTATAGAAACAATAGTCTTATTAGTCACTTTATTTACTTAACAGTTGTGTCTTGGGACAACACAGAAGCAGATTATGTCTGAGTATGCACATAAATAGGTTGGTAGTTGGCACTCCTGCTGTGTTTCATAGCCCCGAGGCTTGATTTTACCCTCTTTTATTAAAACCTGAAAGTGATACAAAGTCAGTTCTTCGAAAGCCAAGATGGCCCAAAGCATCAGTGATGAGTTTTGCACTGATATTTTTACATGTGGATTTGCAAAATCACAGAGGGGATCAACAGTACTTTTCCATACCTCTGAACAAAACACATAAAATCAATAAAATGTGAATTTGTATGTGGTCTGCAAGATTCAAAGGGTCCGATACTTGGATAATTTTACACAAAGTGTTAGTATGCATAACTAGCAGCGGCTAATTGGTTTGTATCAATGGTCACCGATCTGGAATCACTCAGTGAAAAAAGAATTTGAACAGAATGGGATGACTTATTTCACCATTAAAAAAGGGTGTATAGAAGAACAACCACACAATGGGTTTACCACTGCTTTTGAACTTTGGAAATCAAAATCTGTTCCTTAAAGCAGGGAAGATAATTTTGTTTCCAAAGAGAGTTATAACATAAATATGCTTATACAATCTTTGAAACTGAGTACAGTTATGAAAGGATGAAGCAGTTGACTTTTGGTTAAAGACACTATCAGTAAAACTGACTTGCTAATTATTCAGATGTTTTAAATATACTGTCATTGAAGGGTTTGGGTAATAGCTGTTTTTTCGACTAAGTACATGTTATTGCATTTATATGCTTACCCTTATCCTAAGCCCACGTGGATTTTCCAGAATGTGTGTTGTGCTCAACTAAAGACTTAGATCAGAAAGCCATTAAAAAAATCTTTCAGCAGCAAAAATTAATCACTCTCTATAGTAGGTATGTGTTCTTTGTGAGAAACTTATTTTCCCCCCAAGATCGGTAATTATTTTTTACTGTTTCTGAAAGTTGATACTGCCTTAAAGGTTAGAATTCAAATTAAAAAAATTGAAAAAAATATTAAAAACAATCAGAATTCATAGACTGTAATAAGCCTTGGAAACTGCACTACAGTACCTAAAAATCTAGCTTGTAAATTGGTTGTTTGCAGGTCCAAAAGAAAGAATTCGTCCTATGGACAACACTTAACATAAGACTTTATATCATTAGCATGGTCCTGTTGCAACAAAGGATGCATCAGAGAATATGAAAAAAAAGACAGTGAATGAGAATACTATTCAGAAAACAGACCCAAATATTTACTAATAGTTTCAAGATGGCTGTTTCTGCTGTACTGCAGTTATTTTCTAGTTTTCTTTCTGTGATAATATTATTTCTAAAACTGATTTCACATCACTAAAAATATTCAGGAAGATTTGCAGCTGTTAATACTTTTCCCATTTAAAAAAATCAAGACAGATTAGAAACATAATAATGTGATATATATTTGCATATTCTGAGTTTTTCCAAATATTTTTTTCTTTAAAAATAATGTTAAATATCCTGAGGCTATGTGCCATAGAAAAAAAGAGGAGGAGTTCAGAGATTATTTTTACGTAAATATAGTACCTGTCAGTAGGTAAGGAAACATACATTAAGAATCAAATTCTAAACCAAAATCAATAAAGTACTGTATATTTTTAGAAAGTCATTCAGTCTTTCAAGAGTTAAAAATCAAGTACATATTCTTGGTCACTTTCCATGAAAATAGGATTATCACACAAAAATATTTGATTTATAGTTGATATAAAGGGAAAATACAGAGTATCAGATACTACAATGTGACAGCATTTGCCAAACACTGGCTTTGTAATAATGATGACTAGCCTAACTACAGACTAGCAGTTATTTTCCCTTTATTTGTAGACAGAAGATAGCTAAAATATACAGGAGAGGCATTTTTATGGGGAAAGGTTATGAAAATTCCACATCAATGAATAGACAGCAACAGAGTAACTCACTCAAAATCTGCTCTTTAAAATTCAATGTTTGCGAAAGTAAATTTGCACCTGAACAATAACTATCGGGACATTTGTTTACAGCAGAGCAGGGTTTGTTACGCATAATTCAACAGCACTAAAACATACATTCTCTCCTGTCGGGCGCTCTTCTACCTCTTTCATTTTTCTATTCAAGCTAAATTTTCTTCTTTTTCTGTTCTACTGCTTACCAGAAACAGTGACAATGGCCCATGGAGGCTAAAACTTTTTTTTTCTCCGCCCTTTCTTTAAATCTTGTACATGAAACCTTCAATTACTGCCTGCTGAAGCAGACAGAATCCTATTAGTAAGAAAGACGATCAGAAGCTGCAGTGCCCTGCCCTAGCTGTAGAAAAATAATTAGTCCAAAGTTGACAAATGTGTAATCAAGTTATGCAATGAATATATTCAGAGCGGAAAAAAATACTGCCGTGAATTAGTCTTCAATTTGTAAATAAAAGAACGAACAACTATGAAGTGTATTCCAGTGTATCAGCTGGACAACAGAAATATTTCCAGTTTCAGTACTCTGAATCTTCACCTTACCCTGATAAATTCTATCTATGTACAGGTTTGACTTTATAATTAATATTTCATCTAAAAATTGGCTAAATTACTAATTACTTGTATTCATTCTCTCAGAAAGCCTTAGAACATGAAAAAGAAGTATTTGGAATACTATTATTATGTATTAGTTCTGACCTGGGGACAGAGTAAGATTAATACTAAAACAACAGCAGAAATATACTCACAAAAAGAAGGATCTTTTTCTTAACCTGGTGATTTTAACCTCTCAGAAAAAACCCTTGTTTAACATTAGTTATTAATCATAAAATTTGATTAATATTTACCTTAAAATCATATTATGATAATTTGACATTTTCTTTTTTCCAATACATTTCATGCTATTTTAACACTATCTTAGAATAAATTGTTCAAAATACCTAATTCATTATTATAATGCAATTATTTCCAATAATAACTATTTTGGGGTTTAATAAAATAATAAAATTGTAAAATAAATTGCAATCAAATCTGTACTATATTTTTACCATTTTTAGTTCTATTGCCAAAATAGATTCTGAGTTTGTCTTCAGTTGCCAGTGAGCAGTTGCACTGTACCTCTAACAAAAATGCAGGAATGCAAGTGAGTCTTCTGAACTTATTGTCCAATACATAGCACTACTGCACACATTCAAAAAGAAGCTGTATGAACTTCCTATATTCCTCTAAATTTACCTTTAATACAAAAATTTCAGCATTTTCATATGTAGGTATTTATATCTCCTCCCCAAAACTTCAATAAGCTAAAAGCTGGAATGAAAATATTTGGTCCTCACACGTAGAAAATTATAATACTCAATCTATTTTGTTTTCTCATCCAGTCTATTATTTTTATTTTTCTTAAAGAATCAGGCATTTAATATGATAAGTATTTGACAATTACATACAGTCCATTTTAAAAACAGGCTAGAAATTTTAATTTGCAGAAAAATTATTTAATTCCAAGAAAGTAAGTTACCTTACAGAAACATATTAAAACATTAAACTTGCCCAGAGATCTTTCAAAGATATTCTTCTGTTTGGTTAGTTTTTTAAGTGTTAAATGTTTTCTGTTTAAACAACTGTCTCAGAAGGTTCCTGTTTGGTTTTCAAAGAAAATGCTACACATATTTTTCACTTTACAGCATTCAGATACAAAAGCAGTGCTGTCCTCTAGTGGACAGCAAATAAGCTAGGCTAGAACAATCTATTTTGATTAACCTCACATCTAAAACAACTCACTCATATACTTTTAATGTTAAGCTCAAATTTAATTTCTTCAAGTTATTTTTAAATTTTGCAATCCACATACAAGCTCCTTAAATACAATAACATATTTAAAATGGTAAGGGCCTTAAAATGATGTTGGAGAAAGGCATTCTCTTGATCAAGTATTTTGTACCAGTTAATCAAAATCTTCGTATGCTGATACTACGTGAATACTGTATTAATACATACAGGGCCCTTTTGTTAGCAAGGAGAAAATTTCAAGGTTTTGGAACATTAGGATTTGAGTAAGAAATTAAGGAATATCTAGTAGAAACTACTGAATGAGTAGTTTCATATTTAAATTTTTCAGTTTTCATTTTCTCTAGGAATAAAAATATTTACCTAGGAATAGTGACTAATCAGAAAGACTTTTAGTGCTGGCTGACAAAAGAAATATAAATGGTTAGCATAGGTGGGCTTTTTTTTTTAAAGCTAGAATTACTTCTATCACAAATGAGGAAAACATTAAGAGTTTACAACTTATGGCTACAACGAAGGCTGAGATACTGTGGACATGGATATACTATTCCATTTAAAATTCTGTCTCCTACAAGTAAAGGCTACCAGAGAAACTGTTTTGCCTAGGGTATCTAGCTCTCTAATTAATTCCTACTTGAGAAACCGGGAAGCAAAATCAAGGCTGCATGTCTATTATAAGCTTATTTACTCAGCTACCCATTGTAGCTCTCTAGAAGAGTACAAGAAGATGACTGAGCCCCACAGCTAAGGAACCACAGAAGCAGAACAGTCCACATAACTGCATCAAAGGAGCTACTGCCAGAGGTAGATTTCACCTCATTTGAGCTCTCCGACAGGCCAATTGCTTAGTAAAAAATCTTAGGAAAGATTTCTGTGTGCACACAGAGCAGAAAAGGTTTTTAAAAAAGTCTTCCTGGATTTATAAGACCTGTTTGTCAGCTACTGAGAACATATATTTCGATTCAAATGGAATAACTATAAACAATTAATATTTCTCAGAAATTTCTACACTGTGTTTATCCTCAATAGATGGGTGATAGCCCTTCCTTTCTGACATGCTGGAAGCAGATGCAGTTGTTAGTTTTGGTAAACTGATGGGGTCTGATCACCAACTCTCTGCCTGAGAATTCTTCCAAATTTAGTACAAATTGGAAGATGACATACAGAGAAATTTTCCAGGTGAATCCCTTTAAATGGGGTTTTGTTCAATACAAACCTACCTACATACATGCACATTCGCATACCTTTTCTCCCCACATTAAGTGTTGCTGGATTAAAAAGATGTGGGGAGGATAACTGATTACTAAGCACGCCATTCTCTGATAATCAAAATTGTCTGTAAACAAAACCCTCTTTCCTTTGAGAATCAGTCTGCCAATATACTATAAATGGGACATGACAGGTTGCAAAATGATAAAAAGGGGTGAATACAACCAGACTGTCAGGCTGATGCATGGGGTGGGGAATAAAGGCTAGTGAAAAACAAGTGTTGATCCTTGGATTTCTGTTTTTTAAGCATATTCAAGTTTCTATATTGGGTCTAGTTGCTTTCACGTTCTTCAGGATTTCAGTGTGCATCCATTACAGTGTGCTTACTGTCATATTACATGATTTATACAGTATGTTTTTGATTTTGCTAAAGGATAATAATGCAAACCTCCAAAAGACAGGTGGAAGATATTTTACATCTTGTTCAATACTTGCTTATTCACAGAATCACATAGGTCATGGGTATGCCAAACAATGATGGACTACACACAGCAGGCTCTGAAGAAACTGGCATATCTATATGGTGCAGTCAAGTGTCCTTAAAAATACAGGTCCCAGAAGCAGCGTATGTGCATATGCATGCAATGTTGTGCTTGCGCTAGTCAGACCTGCCCCAGCAATGAGCAGAAGTGCTCTTTGTGCTTCTTGTTTAAAAGCTAGCTTGTTTGCTGCTTATTCAGGTGTCTACTATGACAACATGCTAAGAGATGAGAATACTCTCTCTGCAAGTTCTGGTGATCTCTAGAAAGAAGAGATGGCTATTAGAATGACCACTTTCATGACTGTAATGGAGAAGGATGTAATATCCTTTATTATATATAATACATATATAGGATATAACAACTCATTATTTCAAAATGTGAAATGGCTGTTCTAAAGCAGATTAAGGCTTCAGTGTTGAAAGAAGCTGAGGTTTGATTTTCTCCAAAACCTCAGATTGTCCCATACTGGGTTGTTGAAACTACAGGCTTGACCGCCTCAAATTAGAGGACTGAAATTAATTGTGTCTCAGAGTGCTGGTCAATGGTTAAGGCCATCCTGATGAACTGCAGATATGTAGATGACACCATGCTCACTTTCTAACCCAACTATTTCTTGTTACTGATTTTGGATTCCTTCCAAAATACAACATTAGCAACAGACTAGTTCAATGGACGATTAAACGAGTTGAGGTTGACTAAAATTTGTTCTTCATATCCACCCTGATGGGTTCAGACTTTTATCTCACTGACTGATTGGGCAACATGCGAGTAAAGTCTTCAAGAGTGAAAAATGTGGAAAAGGTGCTCTACCTGACATCATTTTGTGGAACCATGGACATTGAGGGGAATACCTACTAGAGTACAATGCAGCCTGTCTAAGAAATGCTTCAGGAAGTGGAAGGCAGACAGGTGGGCAGTTCAAGACAGCCTGATTCTCCATCCCATTACACATTATATTCTGACATCAGTGGAATCACAAAAGCATAAAACAAAGTGAAAGAGTGAAGAAGCAAATCCAGTTTGTGATCCCAGCTCTGAACGGACTTTTCTGCTGTATGCTACTGCCAACACATTAAAAGCTTTTGCACCATATTTTGTAGGTGGTGGAAAGAAATGCTTCCTATGTGTGTTTCCATTATTTTGTTTCTAAGCCAATTTACCCTGAAATGCCTCTCCTTCACGCAGACGTCCTTATGTAATAGTAGACAATATTTTGACATTTTCAAGAGAATCATAAGAGCATTCAAGTCTTTCTAAGATTAAAGTAAAGTCTGCAACTAGTCTTTTCATTCTATCACCATTTGTTGCCTTTTGCTATATTCAAAGTGAAGAAAGTGAAGATTACCTATCCTGGTAGGTTATGGAAGTGAAAATGAATAAATGAGGAAGAGACCCGAGGAACTTTTAGAATATTCATCTGAGAGGAATAAACAACACATTTTGAAAGTAACACTAGCATGAAGGGCATTTCTGGATAAATAAGGCTCGTGTTGGTTAAAAAGAAAATTACTGAAAATCTTGAGTTGAACAGTGTCTTCATCTCATCACATTTTGAAATAGAACAGCTGAAAATTTATTTTTAATATATAAAACAATAAATTTTATTGCCCAAGTAGAGACAGGGAGCTGAAGTGATGATCCATAGAAGAATCAACTTTGAGGGAATAAATGTCCTCAATTAAGTATTCTCTTATCTTGAATACGGAAAAATACCTGGTAGACTTTCCTCACTGACAACAAACGGCAGACATACTTCAACTGAAAAGTACTTGGTCCCTAAATGTAGTTATTCAGACTGATTTAATTCCCTGCTGGAACAAACACTTTTCTTTCAATGTCGTCATCTTTAGATATTCAAATGGTGCCCACAGATGTGGTCTGAATCACAAGACAGAAGCTTGGTGCCTTAGCTGATTCATTCCTTTTGAAATCACTTTGTCAACATATATTTGCTCCTCAACCCACTTCCAACCCTTCATTTCTTAAAATATTTTTAACAACAGTTCTCAGAACATTGAAAGAGCTATGTATATTGCAACAATTAACCTAGTCACTCTCGTGAAAGATTATTTTTAAGAAAAATAATACATGCTTTTTTATGAAGTTTTCATATTTAAGGAGACATTGCGTTTCCTGCTCAAAAAAATTCTCTTTTGAAATGCATTTCACATTCTTGTTTTTAGTAGAAGCCTTTAGAATTGAAATGTTTCCCCTTGGTAACAAGAGAGATCAATACATGAAATAGTTAAATCCTATTAAGAACATGAGAATGCATCATATGCAGCCTTACAAGGCCCAGTAATCTAATAGCTTGCATAAATTCATTTGAAGAGCAGGTAACTACATTTAAAGAAGTAAAATAGTACAGCAAATTTATTCTGCAAATATATGAATATAAATCTGCACCTTTGTGTTCTGAGATATGTATTGGCTATTGAGTTCAAAATTTTTGCAGCTATCACTTCAAATAAAACAGGGCAGAAAAGAGATTTTAAAATAGAATCAACTGTATTATCTGGAATTTTGTTCTACACTCAGTTAACAATTAAATTATTACATTTCAAGTAAATATAAAAATTCAGTAGCCATATGGTAAATAGAGAAAAAAAATGCATGTAAGAAAGTGTTGCTATACTGTGATATGGACTGATATATAGCTGATGTATTTGGCAGGTTTACATTTATTTCATTTTTCATTGGTGACTGCATGCTATTCTGTTGATGTTTCAGGTATTTATTTTCAAATCTTCATTATATTTGCTCTAAGTGTTTTTACTTGGTGCAAAAATACAATCCTAAATACGGTTATCAATTTAAGGAGAAGTAATTGGGTCCCACCAGCATGACATCATCTTCGTCATGAGTGCAAGTACGTTTAGACTGAAAAAATCCAAGAAGCATGCACCTGTTCATGTCCATTAGATACACTTGTATTAAACTATACAATTTCATTTTCAATGAGTATATTGCATTACCAGGCAACATAAATTTCTTGGCATTAGCCATCATTAAGTAGTAATACTCAAGTTGGGGATGACCAACTAAGAGGTTAATACAATTCATGCTGCACAGTGCAGAACGTCAGTTTAAAAACAGTATTTCTTTTCCCGTGTAAAAGGGTATGTACTAACCACTTCCAAGAAGTGAACTCAAGTAGTCCTCACAGAATAGCATGACGAGCTGAAACAAGTTCTTGTATATAATTTTTTCCCCAAATACCACTTGCAATAAAGCAAACAGGACAAATGACAATACTATAGAAAAAGAAAAAAACTAACTTTTAACATATTTTTATTGAATCCATAACTGCTTTGTCAAGGTAAAAGGTGACTGTTTATTTTATCATCCTGAAATGGTGTATGTGTCACATAAATAAAACATGGCACACTTCTTGCATCCATGAGATTTTGCAAGAAGAGACTCCATTTTTGTTTACTCTCATGGCAGAGTTGATATAATCTAAATACATGTATACATTTTGTATATGTGTGTATATATATATTTTAGTAATTTGTTTCAGAGTTTTGAAAGTTTTCATTATCTAATCTCTATCTCAAATATTCATTCATCTAAACCTAGGGTTTACTTTAATGATAATGTAATGATATTTAAAAGATGAACAGGTTCATCACACTAACAGTTAATGTTCCCATTCCTGTTCTCAGTAAAAACTAGGTGCAATTATGACTACATAGTATCTGTAAACTCCAGTTACTTACAGTGAAGCAAATGAAGGGCTATTTTCTAAATACTTATCATTGCTGGGCATTTCTGGCAGGCCATTTAAGTGGTTATAAACCTTTTTTTTTGCCTGATGGACATTATGAATGGAAACTATTCTGTAACTACTGTGGCAGACTGAATACATTCTATTTTGAACCAAAAAAAAAAAAAAAGAGAAGATTTCAAGATGCTATAAAGCACTCGGAATACTTCAGCCTGACCAGAACATGCCTTCAGTCACTGTCTCTGAAGGAGTGTACCCAACAGGAAGTACATCTTCAATTTATTACTGTTGGTCATAGACTCTCTTTTATGGAAAACCTTCTTTTTTTTTTTTTTCTTTTTCTTTTTTTTTTTTAAGAAAAAAAAAAAAGAGCAAAAGAAAGCAAGATCAAATTAGAAACTTATCTACAATCAGGAAACCTGTGGGTGAGCTAGGAACTAAGCTATTATTTTAGGGAGCCTTTTCGAGACTCAGTCACAAAACAATCCATCCCTATGCAATAAGTCTCATGTGATGGATAGGATAAAGATGGAGAACACCTGTATACTGCAGACACTTCAGTCTCTCTTGATTGACACTCTCACCTAGTCTTTGAATTGATGTTGAGAACGCAGGCTGTATAGATCCCTCAGGGATGCAACAAATGAGGACTCTTTCATGGAGGAGCAGGTGTCAATAGTGACAATCATTTCAGTGCAATCGCGCTAGCTGTACCATGTTTTTATGGTGAAACAGAATTTTATCATTGACCGTATCAAATACATAGGAAAATCCAGCTGGGTTAATGTTAATGCAATGCAATACAAATGCCCAGTGATGCAAAAAAGACTAAATCTAACAAAGAGAAATATCAGGTTATTAGTCCTGTGTAGCCTACAGGATTCTCACCATTCCAAACAGCCATCTCAGTCAGCAAAATTTCAAAGAAAAACATCGTTCTTTGCTTAAAAGAAGATACTTTGCTCTTATTGAAATACCAAAATTTAGGGGGCTAAAGAGATAATTCACACTCTCTAACAGTTTTAGTAGATACTAGGAGAGATGTATGCATTTTCTTATTCCAGTGCCAGGTTAACAGCTTCCAATTACATCTTGCTGATGTTATTTGTGTCCACTCAGTTTTCCACTCATGGCAATTTTCCTGTTTTTTCATGTCACAAGTGAGAAGCCATACAGATTCACGGGACTAAATATTTTGAGTCAGTCACATTAAAAGCTGTCATTAACCAAGAATAATATCAATTCCACTGACATTCTGTACCACAGCTTTTGGATGAAATGGATTGATCTACAAGTAACATCTGGAATTTAGACAGAGGCAATGACTTTCTTGGCTTATCACTGTTTTTCCTTGCATATATATAGGAAGGACAAGTAAATGTTCAATTTAGCGTTCAATCTGCATTTAAAAAGATCTTCATCTGACTGAAAAAAAAAAATCAGGTTCTAGGTTTAATTAGCTGGATATCATAGGTCAAAAATTAATGTGGGAAAAACAAGCTGCTTCTCACAGATAACAAACCTGATTGAGGCCATTTGCTTTCAGAAACAGAAACAAAAGTAAAAAAACCCATATAGATACTCTTGAAAGTACTGTGCTTTAAAAGGCTACCTTTTCCCTTTGAAACAAAACCAGGAAAGGACAACTCCTCCTAACTGTGTACAGTGAAGTCTAGATATTTGATTGTTCTATATATACTCAACTATTAAGAGCTGAGGAGTACTTAGTCTCAAGTTAATATCAGCTTAGGATTCTATGTTACAGTATAATTGGGTACCTTATCTGTTAAAGGTGTGCATAATAAAATTTTCCCTATTATTATCAAATGTTGACGAATTTTGAACTAACAAATTCATATTAAAAGATGGTTCCACTATGAATGACATGTAATCTTACCTGTGTATGTTATCTTGACCAGAAGGAACTACACCCAGGTTTGCTGCCTTCACTACCCTCTCAATTATTACAAGTCTAGTGGAGTTCTGTGGAGCAACAGCTATTGTAGCAGATGTCTCATTCATTCCTGTCAGCATCCCTGAAACATTAAGTATTTCATTATGAATACTTTAAGATTTGCTTGCTTATTAAGCATAAAACCAAAATAAGAGAGTTCTTAAAAAAAAAACCCACCACATTTTCATTAAAAGTTAAATCATTCGTCAAGAAAACAATTTTATAAGAAATTACATAATTACATTAGTTTAATGTATTACTTGCAATGCCCTATTATTAGAAACAATTTACTAATAACTGAACAATGATACGTGTGATACTAGTGCAACTGTGAAACCAAGATGGTTCTTTTTCATAAAAAGCATAACTTAAAAGAAGAATGTAAACACAGAAATGAAATATTAAGTAAGACTCATTTGGAAAAGTCCAGTTTAAGTAAGACCACATACAAAGACACCTTCTAAACTTTCAATCATAAACCCACTGCATTTAATTATAATTTCATATCCAATTGCTAAAAATAATCTTGAAATTCAGATAGTAGTCATGAAGATAAAGTAATCACATTAGAAACCGGTAAATTCAGTTAGTATCCATCTCTCTAGAATGTCATGATAAGCTATGTGATTAAAATAATTTGAATATCACTACCAAATGGAACAGAAATGCCAAGATCATATCCAAACATATGCCAAAAAAAAGTAAAGAAGGAAATGTTGTTCAAGGACATTTTAACAAAAACCCCCACTTTTCTATCAACATCCATTGTTTAGAAGAATAATTTGCCGGACGCTTGTGTTGATTAAATCCAACAGTAACTACAACTTAACATTGTGTGTGTATTTTTACACTATGTTCAGAAGCTGAACACGCAGACAAACAATGGAGCACAGTACTTTAGGCAGAAATATGAAGCATCTGAAATCCACGGTAACATTAACAATGAAAACAATGTAAAAGTCTCAAAAGGCTAATGTTTTAGGGCTGCACATACAGTTCTAATGCAGAGCAAATGGCACTAAGATGCTTAATAGAACAATTAAAAAAAATAAATCCAATATTTTAATGCACTAGAACGCGCATTAGCTGCTGTCACAAAATAAGAAATATAAAAGTAAAAATGGAACAGCTCGTAAGTAAATGACGGGATATTTTTGAACATTATTTGCTCCTGAAGAGAACAAAAATAAGCATACAACTTCTATAAAGATCAGCTTTATCTTGGGAATAGAACATTCTGTTTCAAATTGTTTAACTTTACTATTAGGCAAAAGCTTTAAAAACTACATACGCAGACTAAAACTGCTTTTAAGCAGAGCACAGGGACTGACATAACACTGCTGAGAGATGTGTGTACTCATTTAGGATTTAAACCTTCTCCATTAAGCTCTATTGAAGAGCAAATGCTGAATAAATGAATGCAACTATGTTTATGTTAAAAGCCTGTTTCCCGCAGCATGTAATTAAAGGAAATGTTGTACAAAGCCAGTACTTTTGTCAAGCTCCTGTAAATGGAAAGATGGATAGCACTCAGAGAAGTGAATGCATTGCTTCATATTTAACCTTAACACTCTTGTCATTAATGGTTTGTCTAACTTGTTCTATAAAAGACAAGGTACTGCTCCATTGAAGTAAAATTAAAAAAATCAACTAAACCATGCTTTTCAGAACAGAAGATTCATTATCGTCGACTAATGTATTGGCATAAAGCAAAGTAACATCCTATCAAGTAAGGCACACATTCAATCTGCCTTTTCACCCCCCTTTATTTTTAACTCATGCTGTTTTATTGTTATAGGCAATTTGTACCACTCAGCATGACAGTGTAAACTGAATCAAGATTAATTTACATGCAAAAGAACACTTAGGAGAGCAGCATGGTAAGCAAATGTATTGTCTCGATTGCTGAGGTGGAAAAGAACCTGGAAAGAAAAAAGGGTGCTCTAATTAAGGGGCATCAAATATGATTGCTCGTGGTAGTCAAGGGCCAGAAAATAGTAAATGTCCAACCATTTAAAGAATTAGCATCTTCCTTGTTAGGAAGACAAGTTGGATATATAAATCTTAATAAAATTAGGTAAACAATTTGTTTACTTAACCAAGGTGTTTTGGTTTTTTTTGTTTTATTTTGTTTTGTTTTGTTTTTAAATGTGAATCAGGTATACACTTTTTAAAAAAATCTGACAAAATTATTTTAAAACATGTCCGTAGAGGGGGCAAAAAAGTTTTTATACTTAAAGTAGTTTTAACTGGCTATTTTAAAAACATCTTCATAAAAATTCTGATTAATATCCAGCTATAACAATTGTGTGCCACCTTTAAAATTGCTTGAAACATGAGAATGTAAGAAAACTCTAGTCAGAGCACAGAGCAGCAATTAATCTGGGTTAACTAACTGATACAATGAAATAACGTTACACATTTTTAATAATAAAAGGAAATGAAATTAGAAAAATTACACTGGTAGGTAATAAGGTATGTTAGCTACCAGACTAGTCCTATTCTGAACTAAGGCAAGGGAAGTTTTGCTACTGATTTTTAAAAACAGAAGACAAGTAAAAATTTGGATATAGAGATCTCAACAGTACATGCCTCACTCATGCAGAATTCCTGCTACAGAAACTGGACTTTTCATAAGAATGTGATATAGAACAGGGTATAAAATCCTGAGGCCTGAAGATCAGTAAAAATATTTAACCAGAAAGGTAAAGAGTAGTTTGGCAATACCATTTTCATCCACTGCCTCTGAATTGTCAATCACAACATCAACCAGTAACTCAGCTGCTGCTCTAGGGAATTACCTCACCGGAGGATTCCCCAGCTCAGGAGGGAAGGGAAGACGGTGTAGCAAGGCTAAGCGTATCATGCGCAGCATGTGGATAAATGCAGCTTTCGAGGTTCTGCTGCTACCACTAGATAACCTTCACAGCCATGAATATTCAATAACCTGTCTGTTTCCCTCTCCTTATGCCATCAGGAAGAAAATGGACATATACAAATGTAATAGACAATGCAAAACAGCAGAGTGTAATTGAGTAAAGATGTGTAGCAATGAATTGTCTTCTACATAGCAGTATAATACCGGCTATTTTCTCTTTAGCATTCTTATTAGGTTACACATGCAATTTAGATGTAAAAATCCTTAAAACCCATACATATTCTCATTCTCCCCCAATATAATCTTGCATTTCTAATATTCTCCTCACTCCTTCACTATTTTTTGCCTATTTGTTTTGGTTCCAAATAAAATAAGGCATCTCCAGGTACAAGACTTGAAATATCTTATGTCCAAAAATGAAAAAAAAAAGGAAAAAGAGAAAGCATGACAACTGAAAAACAAGTTATATAAATCAGATTCATTTGGAGAATGCAGGCAAATCAAAGTTAAACACAAAATAGAATAATATATACCAACTTCTAAATTGCCCTGCATTTATTATTGTAATTTGGATTTTTCATTTAGCAAGATCACATAGTAATTCTCCCCAAATGCTAGCTGCTCCTAGATCTTTGTAATAAATACTTATGTAAAATTTAGAACTGAGACCTCTATTACCACAAATATTCTGAAACAGCTGATATCTATAAGAAAAAAGATGCAATAGAAAAGGTTTTAAACCTGTGGTAAATTTGCCAGCATCAAGTCCTGCATCAAAGAATGAATTCAGGAAGACAGAGAGAGCGATACAGAAATGCCAAGAGACCTTCATGGATTTACAAATACTTCATATAAACAAATTTTCAAATAGCTTTATTCAGAGTAGCCTTTCTGCTCTATTAAACATAGCAAACAGCTGCCAGATTTATTCAGACAAATAATCAACAACCATAGAAGTAAAATGGCAGAAGAAAAAGGAATTTTGGCAACAACTCCACAGAGGACCACAGCTATTCTCCAAGTACACTTCTTCTATGTGCTCATGGTTCTGTATGGCCAGTCAGGAGGAAAAAAAGCCCTCAGTCACAGTAAAACATACAAAAACTCTATCAAAATATCACAAAGCAAGCAAATATAAAGGGGGGGGGGGGCAGGGAGAAAGAAGCACAATAACCTGCCTTGCTTTCACTACAACCTCAGCTACAATTTTTAGAAGGGAACAGTTTAAAATAAATGTGCCACAGCCTCATTCAATCACTCACCTTGGTTTGCTGAGCAGGTATAAAGCAGAGAGGCAGGCTTTAGCCAGCAAAGGGTAAGAACAGCAAATAAGTATCAATTGGTTAAGAAAACAAAGCACAATCCTAACTTTTCACTGCAGCCATAAGCGTAACTGAAAATGATCTAGGCAATATTTAAACTACTTTCTTAATCATTCAAAAATACAAAAGCAAGAAATGCTCAAAAGCAATAATTGATAATACATAGCATTACTCATTGGTGTTCTTGACTGCTTGATGGATAAACTGAGTTTCTGAGCCTTACACAGCAATGAGACAGGATCCCATGGGTATATTCTCATCTCATTGTGAAGAGATTTACACATGTAAATCCCCATACATTGAGATACATGAGTAAACACCATTACATTTGAATGCATCCAAAAGGTAATCGTTTATATTTTAAAATATCCAAGAATCATATCCAAATTAAAGGTAGCAGTATGGACTGTTCCATTTAACACATGGTCAAACCTAAGTACAATTTTCTCTAATTATTTTGTATAAAATATTCAAGTAACTAAAAGCTCTTACAAAGATTTGCATTTGGACTAGCATCAGAAACTTACATTCTTTAAAGACACAACATCAGAAGAATGTAGAAGTATATAAAAGATGTCAGCTTTATAAAATGGTATTCCAAAAAGAATTTTTTTTTATATGAAGTGTTTGAAAGGAAAAAGATTAAAATCATCTTCAAGGTAGCTGAGGAACAGGTACACTAATAGTATTTAAAAGTAGCCTTGGAATAAAGACTAGTAAAGACAGACACCATATCAATGTATATTTGATTTACTTCCTTGAGCTGGCGTTCCAACTTTCTGCTTTACTGCTAGTAGGAAGGACATTCACTCTTCATGATAGGAAGCCAAAACTCTCTGAGCCAAAAGACTGGTTCAGGGTAAAGGGTAGGCTTTGTGCTTTTAAAGGCATACTGAAAAGCTGTCAAATACCACTGCACATCCTTTTTAAGATATTTTAAAATGAAATCATTAGGATCAGACTGAATACTAACAGAGACTAACACAAACAGCTACACTGGAAGCACTTGCTGTATGCTTGTAAATTGAAAGGCACACAGCCCTCTTCTCATCCAAATACATTTATTGAAGCTGATGAAATATTTCTCACCTTGTTCCTTCTTAAAGTCCTTCTCTGACATAGTGACAGGCAAAAGCAGTTCTCCAACAGGGGGTTGAATGTTAACATTGAAATGATCATCCTTTGTGCTGGGGAAAGAGAAATTACAGACAATCAACCAAGTGCTTCAAGATAGATTAATATATACATATCAGCTCCAAATTTACTATGGAACCTATAAACAGTGTAAGAACTACCTGCATGATTTCTACCTTGTTAATCCAAAAGCCTGCTAATTTCTTACATCAGTAAAGCTGATCCATTTTCTCCAGAGCAAATGTAGTATTAATATGGTATGCATGCTCTTGTATTTGTAAAAATGTAACTTTTAATCATAATAATGTTTATTTGTAATCTACAAGGCATCGCACTCAAACTAAATGCTTGCAACAGAAAAATTATTATGCATTTTACAATTCCTTTAAAAGAACTGTTATTCACAAATTCTGTCATCAGCCAACAGCTGTGCCAGAAATAGAGCTAAATGTAGGAAAGGTATAATTTCAGCCAAAAAGCATTACTGTTGTCTGAAAAAATCCCAAACAAACCGAACAATAAATCTGGGAGTAAAAAAGAAATACCTTTGCTCACTTCAATTTCGCAACATTCTGCACATTTAAACAAAACCACACAGCACGTTGGTTGATGTAAAAGCACACCAGAAAATTGCAGAATTTGAGGCAGTTTTCATGATGGTAGAGAGTTAAAAAACCTACTATCAGTAATAGCATACTACTATTAAATGTTATAGATTCCTCCTTAAGAAATGAATACCATACAGGAAACTTTCTCTCCCTACCCATTCAATTCTCTGAGTTTCCAACTATCTTGTCTTGGAGTTCTCCAAGTCTACACAAACTCAAGATACATTCACTGTGCTATGTTTGATTGACTAACTATACTGTAAGGGATTCAGCTAGCAATTCAGGATCAGTACATCCAGTCAGAATCTTTGCTAATGCTTTGAGGCATGAGACGTTTTTAGAAAAGAACACTTCTTTTTTTTTTTTTTTTGCTGATGTACCAAATAGTCAATACATATTGATTGCTGATATGCCTCTGATATCCTACTTAAATATAATGATACAATCATTAGAATGGAAAACACATTTCATCAATTAATATCCATGGTATTTATATTAACCTCAAACATGTGTTACTGATTTTTTCTAACTCTGCAACTTCAGAATTCTGAAATAAGATAGACTGATGGAAAAAAGAGCACTGGATCAATAATATAGAAAACATACGTGACTCCCTCCTAAAGATGTAAGATAAGCCACCTCAAAACAGGAAAGCATTTTATGGTCCTATTACTTAAAATTTTAATAATTACCCAATTTCACAATCAAATGCTTAGGAACTAGTACATTCTTACTTTCTGACTTCTGATGTGTTATAATTATGCTTACGGATGCAATCTCAAGTATGGGCTTTTCAGATAAAATTCAGCATTAATGCTAACTTTGTTGAAAATTATTATTTAGAAAACATACAGTGAAACAATCCCTTCAAACCTGGCTAGTATTTCCTTTACAAAGAATAATTTATGAAGTGCTGCTTTTAAAAATTCGATTAGCTAACAAATTATCACTTTTTTTCCCCTATATTATTTAAATACCATCCATCTCTAAAGTCATTAGCACACTAAAAGGGATTGTTTGACTGGCTGGCCCGATCAAGTGCACTGTAAGATAAGAAAGTAATATTTTTTTTCTTTAATTTTTCCTTTGAAAACTGATCAAGAACTCCATCAGCTTAAGAGCTGAAGGAAGGGTCTTTAATCAACTGTCTCATAACTTTTTGCTGTTTATATATACTACTTGGACTATATGCTAAAACTTTTAACAATACCTTCATTGGTATTGTTCAACTGACTGTTCAACCAATGTTATCTTTTGTATTTAAGCAAGATGTGCACTACATAATGCAGTATAAAGCAGATAAACAGTTTTGCTTACAATGATTCATGTCCTACATTGACTGGACATGCCATTTGTACATAAACTTGACTTAAAACATCAATGATTAGATTGCTTTGAAATGCTTATAACAATATTTTCAGAATAGGAAGGAATAAAAGCATGAGCATAGCTTGGTTTTATATGGCTGTAACTGCTCGAGAGGACCACTTGACACCTCTGCTGTTAACAAACATTCCACTTCCTTTTCCCCTAGTGATTAAAAAGCTAATAGATATTCTTTGATAAACCATGAACTCTTCATAGTCTGCAAGCAGAAATTCTGATTGCTAGTTGTTCTTCAAAACCACTTTGTTCTTAATTTCACTTTAGCCAGCATCTGGTTTACTTTGCATTACTTTAATTTCAATGTACTTCAGTATTTATTTTTCAGCCAGGGAAGATCATCCTCCCTTTTATCATTCTCTTTATCACCCACTTTACAGGCTAAATATACAGCTTTTGTTTATTGATCTGCATCTCTTGTTACATCTTTATATTAGAGATCTAGTAAGATCTAATTTGACAAAAGTAATTTCATAGTTCCATAGAACCACAGAACAATTCGGGTTGGATGGGATGTCTGGAAATCACCTGGTTCTACCTCCTGCTCAGCCCGGGGCCACCTCAGTTCACATTGCTCAGGGCCTTGTCCATTTGAGCTCTGGCTATCTCCAAAGATGGAGATCTCATCAGATATCTAATGGATAAGTTTAATAATAAAATTGAGTCTTGCAGTACAACTACATAATTTCACCCAACACCTAGTGAACTAAATGCCAGTGTATTTCACTTATTTATCTGTACTTTGAATACTATAATTAGTATAAATGATGTTTAAACAAAAAACTGCAGAAGTGGTTTGAAGCTTGAACATTAACATTTAAGAATCAGACAATTGGTTCAAGCTCCATTGAAATATCTCTCAGGTGGTATTGCTCTAAGCTGAAGAAGCTTATCAGAAAAAAAGCAAAGTTTCTCACGCCAACAAAACATAACTGTTTTTAGATTTCAAAAACTAAAGATCGCATTTTCTGGTATTAGCAAGTGCAATTGATAAGTTACATTCTTACTGGAACATGTACACTTAATGAGAAGTCTGCAGAAGGAAGCTCTAAAAGAATCAAACAAATAGGGATGTCTGAGAACAGTACCTTGCCACTAGTTTGCAAAATTGGGTTTGTATTTAATTGGAAATTTAGGGGCAAAAAAAAAAAAAAAAAAAATCATTACACTTATTGTTGCTTTAATAACTGTTAAACTGTACATATTGTATTTTTAAAAGACTTACACCACTTTCATGATGTAATTCCAAGGATGACATGAATTTACCTTCTGATGTACCCACTTAAGATGAACAAATGGGAGATGATAATGCTCCCACAGGAACTCAGGGAGACTTACTATCTCCATGATAAATGACGCTGCAAGACTAACATTCAATCCTTTAGAAGACGCACAGTTTTAACTTTTCTTCAGATGGCTGCAGTGGGAGCAGCTAGCACCTGTCATTTGAAACCAGTGTCCATTCTCCTTATTCCCTCTCTCTTCCCTCATTTATTTTAAAGCATTGGCTCCAAAGGGTTCCCGGGAAAGAATTTCTCTGCCATAACAAAAGACTTGAGGACAATGATGGCAACATCTTCTTTAAAACTAATACAAATAATATTATTACTTGTGAATGAGTTCTTATAAGATTCCACAATGGCAGTCTTTAAAGTCTTAGTTTTCAAAGCTTTTTAAAAATTATTATTCTAATAAGAGGCTGGGGAATGTTCTTCTTGCTATTTATATTACCCTTTTTTGTTTCACTCCTAGTAGCTGCTTGACCCAGAATACACCTATCCAAGACCAGCTCACTATTTTTGTCTTGTATTCAAAAAATCTCCACAGATGATAAAAAAAAGAATGGAAGAGGAAGAGCCACACACTAAGTTCCTGCAAAACATGGAATGAAGTCTAGGAGACCTTGCTCCTAGTCTTGCTGAAGAAAGGAGGAGATGGCATCCTGCTTTTACAAGAAAAAAAGCCAGGGTGATAGAAGGAATGAGATTAGTTGCTCATGCCCAGCCTTGCTTTTTCCAGGTCAGTTATCTATCTCGATATAATTGCTTTCTGGAACCCACCCAACTGACTACTTTAGAGTAATGAAGTAAAGAGAAGAGTACCAGATTGCTTGTCTTAATATCCAACATCTGTAAACAACTTAGTGATCTGCTGACAAAGCACTAGGGAAGGAAACAGCAAGAACCAAGTGAAAATGCAAGTGACAGTGATGTGAAGACAGTCCTGCATCTCTAACATTAGCTTTTAATATATTCCATAACATATTCTACTACATAATTTTAATCAGATGCTTTTGTGCAAGCATCTACACCTGAATGCATGCTTGCACTCAATACAAATACTGACTGCTACCCAACGGTCCTCTTCATTCACTTGTCTTTGCAGACTGAAGTTCTGCTTGGGAAGATTACTACATCAATGCAGAGTGAGGTAAGAGAATTTCATGCTGCAAAAAATCTCTTCCTTGGAAAACAAAATTTAGAGCAAAAGCTTTTACGATAAGGTAGAACCTGCAGACAGCACACTGAACATGGCTTTCAAATGTGTTTCATTGAATTTACTTAATTTAAGAAAATGCTAGATTCTTCCTGCTACACCAGCCTCTTCTGGAGTAATATCGAGAGTGAAACACTGGAATGGGTTGCCCAGAGAGGTGGTAGATGCCCCATCCTTGGAAACATTGAAGGCCAGGCTGGATGGGGCTCTGAGCAACCTGATCTAGTTGTAGATGTCCCTGCCAATTGCAGAGGGGATGGACTAGATGACCCTTAAAGGTGCCTTCCATCCCAAAGCGTTCTATGAGTCTATGATTCTACGATTAATCAGCAAAATGCTCTCTTTATACAGGCCAGGGTAGATGAGGTGAACAGACAGCTTTCTTCTGTCAGCGTAACAACAGCAGAAGAGTATGTACAGGGTCCCAGCTCTTCTAATAACACTGGGACACAGGAAATGCCAATATAAGGTAACCAGCTCATGCTTGTAAAAACCTCTGTAACATGTCGCACTATTTTCCCATAATCTTATTATTCTGAGCAAGAATGGAAGGCATAGAAGTTGTTGCTTTCATTCAGTTTCTCTTTCTTCTTGGGAACTCTGATTGTACTCTTTGCACTTAAACTCTGAGAAAACTAGGGGAAGAGATGCATGGCATGGACATGTTCCTTATGCCAAGTTGTTTCAAAGAGAGCTAAACAACATCCTGCATACTTTTCAAAAGAATGGGGAGAAGAAAACAGGTCCTCCGTAAATTAATTTTATCTTCAAAGCTGTGGTTCTTTCACGGCTTTGGGAACAGCTAAGAGAATCTGGAAAGAGAGGATGAAAAGAATAGGGAAGAAGAGGTAAGGACAAGCCTCCTTCTCCAGCTCCCAATGTTGTAAAGAGGACGTCTCCCCTTCACCTTTAGTCACTCACCAAACACCTTTGCTCACTGACACCTACCTGCCTAGCAAAGACTGAGGTCTCTTACTGGGATGGTGAATATACTAATGCTTAATTAGAATTCAACAAGCTAACAGACTACCTTGCATGTGAGTTAGTTAATAACAAATTGCTTTATACTTCTAAGTTGTGTATATTCTGCTTGCAGAATCTGAACAATGTAACCCAAAAAGAAACGGTAACGCTCACAAAAATCTGTTAAAAGACTAAGTTCCTCCATTTACTCCTCTTTAACTTTCTGCTGGAGAGGCATTATTGTGCAGAACACCAGTGTGGCTGAAGTAATGTGCCTCTGCAAGGAGATGGCACAAGAAAAATAGCGATGAAGAGATGTTCTCCTTATGAGTACATAGTGTGAGCATCCTAATACACATTCTAAATAAATACATTACGCACAGTTTTCAAGTTAAGGTGTTTTGCCTCTTTTTAATTAGTGTGTGATCTTGGTAAGCTTTGCATAATAAAAATAGTATTTACGAGGGAGGTCTTTCAAAGCTCAGCCCTTCGAACCTCTCTCTGTAATGCAGTTTCTCCTTCATTGCCCTTGATTTGTACAACAAATTCAGAAAGAGATCTAAATATTTTATTACTCATGTTAGTTTTTTTCTTTGTACAGTTTGTATTTATTGAACCACTAGTACAACAGCACATCCCCAAGCAGAAAGGTAGTGTTTGCTATGCAAAACACACAGTCCATGATTGGCATCTAAGACCAATTGATCTACCCATTACCACTATCTCCCTACCCCCACAAGCCTTACTACAAAGCTATTGATTTAAACACTGCCGATCGGTTTCCATTTTCTGATTTTGGGCAGGCCAATTAAGAAAGTGAGTAATTGTGATTACACTGCTTCAGGATCAATTACATTTGATGCAAGACAAAGTGCTCCTCTTAGAACAACGTAAAGAAAATTATTATGATCAGGAACTCTTTACTGCTGAACATGCTTCTAACAAAAATGCAAAATAACTGACAATGTCTTTCATAAAGATATGTTATCATCAGGAAATACAAGAATATCGACACCTTTGTGTGCACAGTATTTCAACTTCATTTTGACAAAGTTGTACAAGTCATTCTTCCTTTTGGATAAAAGCTTTTTAAGAAGCATGACAAGTTAAAAAGGCTGCAGCTGAGTCCTCTGAGACGTTGCCCCCAAAACATCACACTGCACAATTTCTTCAATGATGTTGAACATCAGTAAGATTTTGAACAACATGTTTTAACAGTAAAATAGCAACTTTAATGCAAAGAACATTTTGCCTATTTTTATACTATTTTCTAAGAACAAGTGTCAAAGAGACAAGGCCTTATCAATTAGCAAAGGAACAAAGTAAGCAATTCCTATTCTTAATTTAATTTTAAACTTAGCTTGAGCTTTGTCATTGGACTCACATTGTCCAAATCATTAAAATGAATACACCGCTGAGGTCTGAGGCAAATCTATTTACAGTGATGTTACTCATAGTCTGGTCGGTGTTCAGGAATATTGATCTGTCTTGTTTGTCTAATAGGAAAATAATAAACAATTACTAGGCAATGTTGGAGAAAGTAATCAGTTTTTATATATCACTAATACAGCAGACCTCCCAAAACATAAAGGTGATGATCTGCATAAAATCAATGTGTTATGCTACATTGCTTATCCTCATCACTGCAAAGATTCTTAGCAATAAATGGCATAAGTTTGGAATCAAATCATTAATATACTGAAAATATGTACTTGAAACAAAAATATCTGCTCTATTTAAAAAAGAATGTTCCTGCTTGATAAAATGAGCATATCTTATTTTAAAAAACCCAAAATATATTAGGGAATAAAGAGCCTATCATTTTGAAGCAATTACAAAATTGCATTGCCTAGAAAGGAACTTCCCTTCCCAAACAAACCTAGCATCAGACAACAGTCCAAAGCTGCTTCCAAATTCCAGCAAACAGCATACAGACCAGCTACAGCAATGTGATGTGCATAAACTATATGCTGGAGACATCTTGCTGGAGGTACTAATACCTTTAAAATGACCATGCACGAACATCCATTGTATGGGAAAACGTTTGAGGAGTATGTGTGTGTGGGAAATCAATAGTAAAACCTCCTTGCCCCTAGAACAAGAAATTTTATTTTAGCAGTGGTTCTTTTGGAGTCACTTGGGTACACTTCTATTATTAAGATTTTCCTGCTATGTTTAATAACCTGTAAGTTGCTCAAGCTGTGCTTAGTAGTATTAGTAGTACACTAAAATTTCTACAGTGTGCAAGAAAAGGGTACAGAACTTTCTGAAAGGGCTTCCCCTAAACTGGAATGCATCAATGTGAATGTCTATTCAATATCCTTTTTTGTGCAGAACATAGAAAGTAGTGCTTCTTGCAACAAAATACGTCAAAAAACATTATTTCAAAATATGTAAAAAAAAAAAAAGAATTGTGCAGATCTGTTTAGTGCCTTTGCATAGCTTCAAAGACTCTATAAGCCAGCTCTTAAAAGAAGGCGTCTAGCTTTCCTCCATCCCTCCATTCCCAATGTTTGGACATGGCTACTATAAATTTTCCCTGGTTTCAAATGCTAGTTAATAACAAGAGTTCTCACTGGGTGAACGGGTTCCCTGCTAGCCTAGAATGCAACAGGAACTCATACAAAAGAGGATCTCGAATATGCCAATAATGAGCATAAAAAGCGTAAATCAAGTATATAAGACAAAATCTAGCCAGTTACTTGTTTTCATTCTCTCTCTAATCATTTAAAAGAATCTACAGCATAAGGAATAAGCTTCTTTGGCCAGCAAATTTTGGGGTTGGTTTCATGCAGTCATGTTACATAGATCACAAACAGCCATAATAAGCACTCGAGGTAGTAAAATTGCTCACACTATGTGCTTTTTTGATTTGCGATTTCTTACAAGGAAGAACACACACAAAACATTCCAGCAGACTAGTCAGACCTGTCTGCTTCCTTCAAGGTGGTGTTATTAAGAAGAATCCCAAGAAGAGGGGGGAAAAAATAAAAATAAAGCTCAGGAACAGCGAAGTAATTCAAACTGGAAGAGAAGTTCATGCTTCTACTTGGTATCATTTATACCAAGGGAAAAAACAGGACCTCCCAAACACAACCTGTCAAAGAGTTTTTGAACTTATACATGTGACTTCAAACCTAGATGTGAGCTTACCATCAAATCTGTGTTTTTAGAAGCAAGTGCTACAAAAATTTGGAAGACTGAAGAAAACTGATAATCCTTGTAACAGTAAACCCAAACACTAATTATGTCTTATTTCTCTAAAAACATCTTGGGTATATATCATGTTGTAAACTGTTGTTCAATTCTTTAAATATTTAATAAACAGCAAGTCTGCTACTGCCAAGTAAACTTTCAATATACACTCCTTTTGCCTTCCAAGAGTAAAAAATTACCCTCACTCCCCAAGAACTCACCATAACTGGAAACTGGCCATCTGAGTAGAATCACAGAAGTCAATACCCATTGAAACGGTAACGGATCCTGCAGGCTCAAGGCACCCTACGTGAAAACATTTTGAACAGGTCAAGTACACATGCAAAGCAACTGAAGATCCCAGACGCAAACCTCCAAACTTCACATAATTAGAAAACCTGTATTAAAAAAAAAGGTCCATAAAAAGAGCCAATACTTGCAGTTTTATTTCTAGTAGGTATCACCCATATGTCACACTAGCATGTTTAAGTGTCTTGGACTCCCCCTCCCCACAGTTAGTGCACAAGAAATGTTGCCATTTCAATCTTACAACCCTGCCATCAACAAAATAAGGATTTGTATTAGAAAAGCTAGGAAAATTATTTACAGAAAAAAATATATTGAAGTTACATCCTTTTACTTGTGTACAGATCCAGCACTGAGATTTCATTTTCAATAACACTAGTTTGCAAATTTAGTTAATAAATAGTAAAACACAACAAATATTAATAAAATTCAGATTACTAGACACAGTAATGGAAAAAGCCGAACTTAAAAGTATTTCATAATTAGTGTGGTTTACTTATTTCTCAATACTCCACTTGCATTAGTTATGGAAGGGAGCAGAAAGATTATGAACCCAAAATGGAAGATAATTTTATGCTTTACAAGCAGTGCAGAATGAGGCACTTCTCCAAATTAAGGTATGAACAGACATGGTCATACTTAGTTTCTTGGCTGTATCACTATTCTGTTTCCTCAAATGTTGTAGACATAAAGCTTTGTTTTGGTAGGAAGAAAAGCTCTTTCCTTACTTAAGTAGGAGGTATTAAAAACAAGCATTGGAGCAGAGTTTGACTTCTCAAGATTACAAGAAAGAAAACCTAAAAACACAGTTAAAAGACAAGAATTCAAATAAAAATGATTGAGCAGGCAGAAAAATGTCTAATTTCCAGTTTATTCATTAACGTATTTGATGCTTTTCAGAAACTGAAGAGTAGGCAGCTGTTCCATGACAAGAGGAAACCAAATTTAACTATATCAAGATAAAGTTCTCAAAAATATGGAAAACATGGAGGTGATGCAGCTAGGCAAAGACTAAACTAATGCTAGGGAATGAATAGAAAACAAAGTATTTCAAGAAAAGAAGTCTGTGTAAAGCATCAAAAGATTACGGGCTCCAGCTCAAATTCAGACTAAACCTTACCAAAGTCTTTACGCTTGATGTTTTCAAATGGGGTTTCAAAGGCACCTAGCCAACAAGAAAATACTGCATACAGGGATGTAGGTGAAATAATTTGGCCCATTTCTACTGGCAAAATCAGGACAATTGCCAACAATAATTGCAGTGATGGGGGCAAAACTAGACTTATAATCCAATAGGAATACCAGTCTACACTGACACTTCTGTTGGTTCTGCTGGGCAAATTATAGAATATGTTTTCCAAATGCTGGAAACACAAAAGGTAATAAGAAGAACAGGGCATATAAACTGAGTTCTAGATAAAGTGACAAAGAATACAGAAAATTTGCATTCATGCAAGGAAAGCAACATTTTTGGAGGGAACTACAGATGATATAATAGCTTATTTTCTGCAGAAGAAACCAACAGCTTCACAAAACAGGTACCACAATAATGTCTTTCTTGAGGAAATAAATACTTTAAAGGCTAGGATTGTGTTGAGGAACTCAAGAAACCTGAACTGGATAACTTATTCATTCCAGATTTTTTCATCTTTTTTATGTGAGAGAAGTGAATGCTACTGTTCACTGACTATTACTGTGAGTATAGTATCTCCTGATCTGATTTACAGTATTACTAGTTTTCTACTTGTAAGCCTTTGTGACTTTACTTCTTTGAATGTTTAAAGGGAGGGATATAAAATTAGGCTGACAGTCAAAACTAGCTCGAAATCAGAATTCTGCACTGGACTTCTTATCTTGAGGAATAAACACTCAACAGTTCACTTAACACAAAAACTAATATCTTTCTTAAAAGTAACTGTCTTGATCAAGTATGTATCATTACCAAAATGCAAATGGTTCCCAAATTTTAACTCTGAAATAAACTGTAGCATTGTACAATTGCTTTTGTAGCTATCTGGTATAAATCTGTATAGCCTTTCAAATGTTAAAAAAATAAGTATTTCAATAGCATACATCAACTTAATACCAAACACCTTTTTAACTACTGAAATCTTTACTTCATTGTTGTGCTTTAAGAACTTGTTTCTGTATTCTTCTAATGTCATATGGATTCACATAGTAACGTAGCTCATTAAAAGAGAAGAAACGCATCTAAAGTACAGGAGCTTGTGTCAAAAAGGAGCATGTCTGTCCTTTCCATTTATATTGTGAAACAGAGACACTTTTGTTCCTTCTGACTCTACCATGATGTCCTAAAACAAAGAACTGCTGAGAAAAGAAAGCAGTTTGTGTGCACAAGTACTACCCTTGAGTAAAATTTGCTATGATCTGTGTTCTTCTTTCTCAGGTTTTCTACTCTTTTCCACCAGCAGAAATTTAGCAAAAAAACCATCCCAATCAGAAGGTAGAAAGTAAAACAATTTAGGTTAGAACTGACTACAGCACTACTTTCTACCTAGTCTAAGAAGCCACACTTTGTGGAAGTATGGTAGATGCAAACTAGACTAAAACACACACTTCCATTCCACTGCCAAAAGCTCACAAAGGAAACGACGAGAAAGCTCTGAGCCACCAAACTAAATAATACATCTACAAATGTTCTTTAAAGCTTGGAAAGAAAATCATTGTCACTATACAAATCAAAACCTCATTCTTAATAGTAGCGTGTTACAGCCATTCTGGACGAAGGCTGTAAGAGAATTAAAGTCTGTGGGGAGACAGAAAAAATTTATTATCTCAACTGGAATGGATAGAATATAATTGATATTTGAACAAGCAGGTAAGCTTTCAGGCATGGAAGTTCTGATCTAAGGAGTAATTTTCAAAGTCAAATACAAGTGGGGGAAAGCTGAATTAAATTTTTGTTAAAATCAGATTATCTAAGAAAAGATAGTTGTATGAGTGTGTGTATACATACATACATACATATGTGTATGTGTGTATACATACATATATATGTGTGTATACGTACATATATATGAGTATATGTATTATGCAAGAACACTTCCCTATATTTGAAATTTTGCAAAAGATTAAGATTCTGTATTTTTAAAGATAGGATACGATTACCTATTGGATTAAACTCATGCATCCTCATGCCTGGAGGTAATTTCTTCTCCCCGATGTGAATATTCTCTATCTTCTGATCAGTTGTATTCGTTACTGTTACTTGCACAGATACCATACGATCACCAAAAATGCCTGGCTGTCTTGAGAAGTGATAATGAGCTGCTAATCCTTTTCCACTCATTCGATGAAGCAGTTCGTGCGTTTTTGTTGGCACAGAGACTTGGGTAGTGACCTGTTAAGTACAAAACAACAGTTGGTGAATGGTGTAAGCAAAGAAGAGATAAAATGACAATTAAATATTGCACTTTTAACTCGGCTAGAGCGCCTGCTTTCTAGTCGGAATTTTAGTGAACTAGAAACATGTAAGGACATATTCAAATCCATAAACAAATTGCAGTAATAGATATCAGACAACAGATCCTAAAAATAACATTTCTGGTGTTGAGAAATAGCAGCTTTAAGATTGTTGTATTTGCCTCAATTTCCATTATAAATCTGTTTTCAATATTTTAAGTCTACAGTTATCCATTAAATTATCGGATTTTTTTTTAAGTTACAGTTAGAATAATTATGTTGTTTCCAACAAGAAGCCTCTCTCCATTCTATGCATCAGTACTCAAGGGTGACCCCAAGCCCACTGCATACTGTTAAAGTATAGTGAGGTCTCTTGTTAAAACCACAAAAAATGTTGCCTAACAATTACACCAGTCAAATACTAAAAACACAGTTGTATAGAGCAGAAGGATGTCACCACTTTTTTAATAGTCTAGTGGCCACAAGCAATAAGAGAAATCCTAAGGATGTTTGGGTCCATTCTACCCTGAAGAAGTAGCATGAATAAAAGACACTCAGTGTGCAAACAAATTCCCAGAAGATACTGCTGATAAGGAAATCTGTAATCATGAGCTCAAAAGTGCAAAAGTAAGAAATATGCACAAAACTGCAGAAAAGTGAATTTGAATTCTTTAAACAAGTTTTAAGGAAAGGCTAGGAAATGACATGAAAAGTAACACCACACAAACAGAACACAGAGGTTGAAAAAGCCAAATGCTCATCACGAAAATCCCATTTGTCTGATCAATGCACTATGAGCTACTGAACTTTACAGTATATCTCGTAGATATATCTGTTTATCTGTTGCCACTGATGAGTGTCTATCTTCTCTTGCCCTACTCATAGCCCTGAATGTGTAACTAAGTGAAAGAGACAACTGCAAATAGCAGGATGTTCAAGACACCAAGCAGCTAAGCAAGGAGAACGGGCTTTTATCTTGCCTTCCCTACAAAACTCTTACAGGTTGCTGTATTTCCCTGACTGCCACATTTAACATCAAGGGGCTGATCTGAAGACTTAGTGAACACTTCCAGTAATATGAGAAGCTCGTAAGAGCTGGGATTTAAACCCACAGGCTGAAAAGTATCCTGTTAAAAAACTTTAGAAGTTAGTGAGCATGTAACAAACTTGATCTTCATCTCTGAGCACCAGTTTCTGAAATGGAAAGCCAGGCCAGTAATATCCACCACCTCAACTGAAGAAAACTACATGAGGAACTGAGTAAGTTTGTATTCAGAGGTGGCTTTGGAAGATGTATTAAGTTTCACACATATCATACTGAATGAAGACCAAATAATGAAGGAAAAAAGGCAGAAAGGCTTCCCTTCCCCTCAAAACTCAACCATTATGTGACTGTAATTAGAACAGCACATACATGATGTGATCCAGCGAACACCTCTGTAAAAACTTCCACATCAGATTTCACTTTCAACTTTTTACCTACTGTTTGTTTCTCTAATATACAAAACCTCTGGTATCAGGTTTTTTTAGAAACAAATTAATGATTTATCAGTAACCTTCAGTGTCAAGACTAAAGGCAGTTTCAGAACACGTCTGAACTGAGGAAACTCCACAACCCCAACTTTGAACCTGTACAATTTATTAATACTTTTAAAGTAAATTGGTTAAGTTCAGACATTTTCTTCTCCCTAAAAAGATAATGTAGGATCCTCAGGGACAAAATTTTAGGTTTTCCTATATGATCAGAAGAAAATACAGCTGTTTACAATAGAACACATAGCCAAATATTTAAATTTCTGTCCCTCTTCAAATAACAGTAGTAATACAACTTGAAGAATACAGGCACCATATTTTTAAACGGAGTCAATATTTACAGTCCAATTACTGATCTCTGACAAGCATGAAAATATCTAATACTTTTGTCCAAGAACACAACTCAGTGAAATTTTACAAAACCCGTAATGACCAGGTATCTTTTTACTCCAATGCCATTTTACGTGCGTAAATACATGATAAGATAAGGGTTACTTTTATGTAGCTTATTTTTAAATTATATTTATAAAACAATCACACCTGTGACATCACATGACCAGATTTCCAGCTAATGTAAAATGAATGGAAAAAGTATGAATTGTATGGACCTTCACAGTTCCTCAAAATTCAAACCACCTTTCAATACTAAACCCAAACTTCAATACTCTGCTTAGATTTCTAGAAATAATTGACAAGGTCAAACTCTCAAAAAACAGCTCAGTTGTCAGGAAATAAGAAAGGAGGTACTTCAAATAATGAATACCTTATTGGTACATAGAAAGAGACAATAGCAGTACAAGGTTATTAGCAGAGTCACACTAGCACCTGTTACTTAAACCATTGCTGAAATAATGAATAAAACTTAAGTTTTAAGATGTAACTTAAATCTTATTTTAAAGTTTAAGCTTAGCCTTTAACTTTTAACATTTAATTCAATTTGAGCTGGACATGCATAATAGAAAAGTTATTTAACTAAATGCTTCATCCATTTTTCACTAACTAGCTTAGGAAACATGTTTTATTCATGTTAAAACAAGTATTTTGAAGTACACTAGCTTCTCTGTGTTAACATATATCTGGTTTTATTAATACTATTTACTAACAGGAATGAAAACATAAAAAGTTAGTAGTCAGAAGTCCAACATGCAGATACATATGCATACACATACAGCAAAAATCCCTCACTATGCTTAAGTTGTAACACTGACTCAAATTTTACTGAAACCTTCCTGTGATTTTTAGAGATTTTAATGCATGCCCCTTTCAGCATAACTTTTCATGTTTCAGTCATAATTTCACTTGTTAGCCCATTCACTTCTGTTTTCAATATACTATACAGAGCAACAGACACGCAAAGGTCTGCCAGAATAATGACATTATGTTTTAACCGTCTTCCTTCCCGTAGAACATTAATTTTCAGTTGCATTTAATGTGGCAGTACTAGAAATAAATAAAATGTCTATATGCTGAACAAAGGAATTTAGTTCTGGAAAATGAGAATTCTCAAGGCCTCTACTTGCTAGCAAGGGTTTTGAGCTGGCAAAGGTTGGTGTGCCTGTAATGCAGTCTATTTAGCAGTTGCATCAGTCTAGTAAACAGAGTTTTTTGGTTTAATTCTAAAATTTTTAATGCATACAATTGCAATAGTTAAAATAAACCCATAGGACAGATACCTGCAATCACTCTGGGGTTAAAATAATCCTCCAAAGAGTTAATAGAACAAGAAGCATCTTGTAACCAGGAGATAATCCCCTACAAATCTTACACAGCATATGTTTAAATAATAGAAGTCGTTTGTGTACCTTTGGATGGTTTATGAAAATAACCAATCAATTCTGCAGACACAACATTATTTCTAAAGGAAATCTATGTGACTCGTGATGCCTGCAGATACACAGAGACAAACCACACATATTTTATCAGTTTATTACAGTAAGCAAATAAGCGTGGAATGAGAGTGCACATAACTGTCTACTTAACGCTTACTGAAACATTTATAAGAGCTGTTATCTCCCTAATAACAGACAGACAGTGTGCAATTTTAGAGAGGAGAAAAGCTTCATATTTTTTAACACTTCACTAAAAAGTAACTGAAGAGTGTAAAATGAAAAATACTCTGTGCAGTTAGCTGGTAATGGACCATATTATCAACTCAAGTTAGATTTATAGGATACAAACTAGTCGCTAATAGTTATTTTATGACATAGCGTGTCTGCTTTTTTTGGGTAAAGATTATTAAGATTAAACTTGCAAAACTTTTTTTTATACAGCTGTTTAGAATGACAGAAATAAAAAAAATTAAAATATAGACTGTCCTCCCACCCCATTTTGACTGAAAGCCACCACGAATTAGAAGTCATTGTTGGGACACCATAGTGATATATGGTAACAATATCTTGGTACGAGTCAGACTGGCCCCCACACTAACTGCATATGTTGAAAGATGATCCATCACCCTAAAAGAAGCTGCAAATATTTTTAAGCTACTTCTTATATAAGAACAAGAAGGGCAACATTATGATTTTGCCTTAAAAGTCCCCCACTTATTAACCATGTAAAGGGAAAAGTGTAAGATCACTGACAGTAGTTTTGGCTTTCTTTATCACAACAGAGCTGACTAGTTACAAAACACTGCACAATCCTCTGCACATGAACATGCTTCTTTTTGCCAGCTCAGTAAGTCCTTAATAACTAAGTTTAAGTTAATACAAAAAACTATTTTCCATAATTATTTAAAATAAAAAGCACTACAGGGTTTATTAAACCTACTACAGAAAACAGAGCTGGACAGACTTCCTGTATGAAATAGTATTATTATTGTTACTAAGCACAAAATTATGTTTGTTGTCTTTTTTCATTTGTATTTGTTCCTTAGCTTAATAATGCTATAATAATAAACATAGATTATTTTTTGATCCTGATTCAGAAATGTATACCTGTTTGGATAAAACATGTATTATTGGAAAAAAATAGTTGCTTTGAAGAATGATGATAATTATAGTTCTATTCCTCTAAATTACATTCTGTTAAAGCGGTGGACTGAATCATTTAATCTAAGTAGCCCTTCTACTGCCCTCCTATTGGCAATATCCATGACATAATCCAAGAATGACCTACTGAGCTGTGAGAGCTATATCCTCTCTTACACTCACTGTAAGGCTATGCTCCAGTAACTCCGCAACAGCTAAGAGGAGAAGGGCTATCACATAGCCTAGCCACATTTACATGATCTTTCAACTGAAGCTTAAGAGCAACTTAACTGTAATTTTATAGTATCAGGAGAAAGATGGAAAACCAGGCAAACAAAGGAAAGACAACTACTGGCAGGAAACAGTATATTCATGATCTTTTGCTCCATTACCAGTTACGTACTACTCACAGTCACAAGGCAATGTTTTCCTTATACAGCTCTTACAAAAATAAAGAATTAGTAATTCATAAAAAGATATAATAAAAAGCAAACAAAGAATTGCAGAAAGAATGTCAACATCCTACTCTGCATTATTTCAAGAGGCTGTAGCAAACCCCAGTGTTAGAGCGTACGTAAGTCACACTAATATGGTTTGCCAAACTAAGGACAGCACCCCTCTGATGAGGGATGGGGAAACAAAACAAGCAAGCGAGCAAGCTCATATTTTCTGCAGTCTAGAAAAGTAACAGGATCCCATGACTCAATTTGGGTTAATTTATCTAGACATCGAGACACTTCAGGACATCATGTCAAATTCTGGAAAATACTTAAAATAGCATTCCACCAAAGGCATATGTAACTGCTCTACATCTACTAAAAGCCATGTCTTCTAGGAAGCCCTTCAATTTCTAATACATCCTAACTCCCTTCTTTTTGCATTGTCACCAACTTTTAGGCTCTACGCTTCCCTAAATGATTAATATGTCAATGAGGCTAACTGAAAATTAGCATACTAATGCTCATATCTTTAAACCACTACTGGTTTCAGACAATTTCAGACATTAGAAAGTAAGTTCCAAAAATTCATACTGAATTCCAACATCAAGAGAGTAATACTTTTGTCTCTAAAAACTTGCAAGGAAACAAAAAAACAACAAACAAACTCCAAAACAAAAACAAAAACCAAACCAAATAACTCCCATTGATTTTTAAATCACACAGAGATGAATCTCAAACAAAAGAGTACTTTTATTATACTGCCCAAGTCTGCCCCTGTAAGGCTGCCAAAATTAATCCTTTCCTCTGTCTTTTTTTTACTCTAGTATTTGTATGGTCTCAAATCATCCTTTCAGAGAGTAGTGTGTTGAAGCTAATCTGTGAATCTAGAGATGATAAAAATCTTCCATAATATTAAATTATCCCTTTTCTAATGTTTTTATGTCCCTTAGATTTTTCAATGGTTCTCTTAAATTATAACCAACTGGACAGATTTCCAGTAACTCTGTATCAATAAAAAGTATTGCTCTTAGAGCATAAAAATGACTAAAATGATAAAAATGATATAAAGGGACCAGAACTAGGCCTTAACCTGGAGTTCATGAACAGCTGAAAACTCTATTAATCCCACACCAGGTTAATCAAGCACTTTTAAAACTGAATACTTGTTTTGTATTTTATGTGTAACTGAGGCCCAGTGAGATAGATTGCATTTTGTATGTATAATAGAACTTAAAGCTTTATATTACAACAACATGTGGTTTTGTTTGAGATTTGGCATCTTTGCCTTTTCCTTCTGCTAAGTGTAATGAATCACATGAATAATCCAATGAAAATACTAGTGAAATATTTTTAAAAGCCACGCAAGAAAGAATTTCATTAGCAACAAAATGGGAATATTCTCATGATTAAAGTCAGGATTATTACAAAAACATGAAGGAAAGGGCTGAACTCAGTGTCATAGTTATGGGCCACAAACCTCAAGTGCACGTTCTTCCCCATAGGGTACTCTGGGATCACCAGTGGACTGTGAAAAGGGCTTAAACACATACTAAGGGGGAATTTTCTTTTAACTGCATTTGCAGAAAATTCCTACACTCAAGGGCTGTATTCCATTCCATGTTTCAACTTCTAAAATAACGGTGACCAAATCAAATGGCGAAATTCATACCTGTGCATGGGAAACCTCAAGATTTACTATCATTTTGTCCTACGTACGCTTCTACGAAGTGAAAAGCAGACAGTCTGGTCAGTGATGCATGTGTGTGACTTTCCTCAAGCAGCATGGTATTTTAAACTCCTTTGCAACAGTCATTAGGTGTTTCAAGGAAAACACACTCTTCCAATATACAAACACATAATTTACTTCAATTTAGTGATTCGACCCTTCCACTGACCACCTAACTGAAAAGTCTGAGGATTACCTGAAGTAGTTTAAGAGTTAGAAAAACAGAATAAAGTGGCAGCCTCACCTTGCGTCCTAATTATGAATTTGAAATAGCGGACGCTGCCAAGTGGGATTAATATAGATTTTGGCATTGAGACTAAATGACTTCAAAGAAGTTCCTACAAATGGTTTCTAATATATTATTTTGATTTTGGCAAACAGCCAGAGACCTCTAAAGTGAAAACATACTGAACCCTACTGGCTATAATGTATAATTTTACAGTTAGGGCTATACTATCACAACTCCTGCGTAGTGGTTTCTTCCAACAGAAGCACCTAGTTCAAACTTTCCCCCAGAAAAGGGCCTCTTGTGCCAGGATAAGTGTATAATGTAAGTTGAAACACTTACTACACAGTATTAACTACAAGCCAAGGTGAATTCAGCCTATAATACACTATATTTGAAATCTAGCACAGATATTTAAGAATCCTAAAATGTAAATCACATCTTTGCCGGCTTAATACAACTATATTTGAATCTTGGTCACTACATTTTGTTGAAGAATGCAACATATTATTTTAGCTTCTATCAGGATGATCTTAACGCATAGTAACCCACCTGCAAGGACAAAAATCCCAAATCCACACAGAACCTGCTGCACATATACATCTATATTAGCACCTCCTCAGTGTGGGTGTAGAATCTCTGCATGTACTGGAATACATCTCTTATACATGATATTGATGTGCCATTTTTCCCCAAGTTTTATTTCATTTTACACATAATGTTTTAACCTAGAAAAAAATCCATATTCCTTAGTTTGTGAAAATTACAGTTGACCTAAATGAGATCGTTGCTAAAATACAGCTTTTCCGTGTTTTGTTTTCCTTAAGCTTCACTTTTTGGCCTTAAAAACAAAGAAAAAAAACCATCTGATACAGTTCATAGTCTGTTAAGAGATAAAGAGGTTTATTTATAACCAGTTACCTTCAGTTTCTTTGTTTAAATTCAAAAGCACACCTCTTTTTTTTTTGGACTCGGAAACAAAATTTGTGGCATCAAATGACTTATTCAGCCTCCACGAGGCCACTTCTTTTCACACGCATTAAGAAGAAAGGCCACTCAATCCCATCCACACACAGCTTAGAGTAATGTAAACAACAGCATGCACGGCATACCGCAAACAAAAAACGTCACCCCATGGATATCTCTAATAAAGGCTCTACTGTACAGACACAGATCCTGAATGTAAGCACACTGCTTTACACAGTAGCTGCGGCCATACTTAAGTGCCTCAGTTGACAACTGAAGGCAAATTAGGTAGGTAATTTTTTCTCATCTACTTTTGAAATTACCTTGGTACTAACTAATATAGAGTATTTCTGCTACTATTGTCTAAATCCTCCAAAGATTGTTAGTCAACTGAGCGCAAACGTAGCAGCAGGAAGACTGTGACAATTACCATTTATTAAAACTTATTCCATTTTACAGCAACTTTTAATACGCAAATGTATTTAATAATAGTTGAAATTTATGATTTATGTAGTAAGCATATGTTCTAATGCTGCTGGTTTTACAAAGCTTTTAGAAAGCTCCTTCAGCGGAAACGGTAGAATGACTTTCCATAAAAACATTCCAAACTAATAATAGTAAAAATTTGTACACAAATCTTCCTTTACAGCCATGAATTCCTGAACTCTTCTATACAATTAAAAGATCTATTTTACAGCTCTTACAAATGTACCTTTCCCCAATTTTTCTGGCATCTTCAAATCAAGAACACAGATGCTAGGGACTAGAAACATCAAGTGACACTGTATGCACCCATATAAAAATGGATAATCCAAGTGAATAAAAGTTTAAAATGAAAACTTTCATCAACTGCTCAGTGACCAAAACTAATTCAGGAAGATTCTAAAACTGCTTTTTTTAGTCTTAGTATGTCAAGACACTGTTCAGCAAGTCATTAGGAGAAAAGCACGCAAAAATAAGGTGAAAGTCTGCCACTAAAGTGAGCTTTTTAAAACCCATCTCTCTGATGCTACTATATTTAGTCACAGCATCATTCAGTAGCCTTTAAAAGAGTCATCTGTCTCTCCAATATCTTCTAGAGTCTATGGCATAAGAGGACTGAAAACATTTCTAAATAATGCTGGTGTGAGAAAATAGTGGCACATCACTGACCAACTTTTTAAAAAACAACCTTAACATGGGTTTGGAGGGAGGCAATGGAGGGTATCCCACCTTCCTGCAGCTGTTAGCAAGAACTTTTAGAAAACATTAAGATACATCTCTATTGGCCTAATTTAAAAGATTCCAAGTCACCTTACTTTAACAACTGCAATGTCCTCGCCTTTCACTTATTTTGTACTGCTAGCCTACAAATCATGTGGCAATGTACTACTGGTCCGTGGCAGGAATGATATGCCCTAACAGCAGTAACACCTCTCAACAAGTTGAGTTAGCCCCATGCATAGCTTTTACTTTCAATGACAAAATATTTATTGTCCCAAACAAATTTTAAGTTATTCTTAATATTCTGGGACAAAATCTCAATATTATAATTTGAATATCAGGTGTTTCATTCCATGTGATGATGACTCTTCAAGTAAAAGTGACAAGATAGAGTCTTACATGCATCAAACAAGACTTGGTTATTTGCTTTTTCAAATATGCCAAGAAAAAAAAAAAAATCACGAACAAAGTTTAAGAAATCAAGACATT